>NC_138383.1:21875594-21895671 GCF_054177405.1 Leptonychotes weddellii
AAGAAGAAGAAGAAGAAGAAAAGAAGAAGAAGAAGAAGAAGAAGCAGCCCTTCCCTGAAAAATAAGTAAAACACTAAGTGGAATGTGGGTCCTGGAACAGAACAAAGACGCTAGTGAAAAAGTTAGGGAAATCCAAGTTGAAGTCTGGAGTTTAGTCCATAGTATTGTCCCAATGTTAATTTCTTAGCTTTACTACAAGTACGTGGTTAATGAAATGTTAACATCCAGGGAAGCTGGGTGAAGGGGATAAGGGAACCCTCTGTACTAGCTTTGCAACTCTTCTCTGAATCTAAGGCAAGGGGTAAATGCTGACAGGATTTGCTGACCTCACCATGAGTCCCTCATCTGGAAGCTGCTGGCTTTACAGAGCGAAGGACTGGCCCGGTCAAGCCCCAGTGGGGAGCTAGCTGGGAGACACTTTGCAAAGATGAGGTGCTGTCGTCAAAGGTGAGGCTGCTGCCCGTGCTCTGAACCCCTAACAACACATGGTGCTGTTGTTCATGGGTATGAACCCCCAGGATCTATGGGACAGGGCTGGGGCCGGGCGGCTTAGATTACACCCGTGACCTGCTCTCGGCATCATCATGCTCAGTCTCTGAACTGGCTAAGGCGCAGGTGTGGGCATGCAAGGAAGGAATGGGGCCACCAGGGCTCACCATAATTCCTTTGGGGTGGCCCCTGAGATTGCCCTCTGCCATTTGAGGCTTTTTCGGACACTAGGGAAACAGACAGAGGAGGGGTTCAGAGCATTGGGCTGATGACTGACTTTGAGGCTTAGGGGTCCTGTGATCGTTACCACACCTTGGAGTGGACAAGAAGGGTGTGGGAGGAGCCAACAGAACCCCTGGAGCATCTGGGTGCTGTTTGCTGGGAAAAGGTGAGCAGCAGAGCCCGGTCCAGGATCCAAACGCCTCAGGAATAATGGTTAGAGTCCCCGCTGGGCCAGACAGCCCAAGCAGCACGATACCACCTGGAGGGAGCAGAACGAGGACTGGGTGGGAGGAAGAAGGAAGCCGTAGCCCTGTGGCCTGTAGCCGTAGGGCTGTGGCCCACACCTGCTTTTCCTTTCTTTTTTTAAGATTTTATTTATTTGTCAGAAGATACAGAGAGAGCACAAGCAGGGGGAGGGGTAGGTAGAGGGAGAAGCAGGCTCCCCGCTGAGCAGGGAGCCTGACGCAGGGCTCGATCCCAGGCCCCTGGAATCACGACCCAAGCCAAAGGCAGACGCTTAACTGACCGAGCCACCCAGGCGTCCCTACCCTTCCTTATTAAAAAAATATGAGAATTACTGTATTTAAATATTCTCTTTCTCATTCCTCTTCTTTTCCTTCTCAAGTATAATGAGATTGGCTGAACTTACTCAAGGTTGCAGAATGGTAAGTTGGGGGTCAGGATGGAATTTTCAGGAAGGAGTTGGGAAAGCAGTGGACACTTCCCCGGAGATCCTAGATTCTGACCAGGGGCCCATGACCTCCCCAGTAGGCCCAGGGCATGCCCTCGAGGTGGGGCCCGCTGAGCGGGGCTGAGTTTGCAGCTCTAGCGGGATCACTGTATTATTTTAGGTTTATTTTCACCTACTTTGCCGTCTTTCTAGTCATCTCCCAAGCCAGAAGCCCATCATCCCTGACAACTCCCTCTCCATCACCCATCACTCCGCGAGATGTCAAGATCGGAAAACTTCATTTCCCAAAGAACTCCTCACCCCACCTCCCACTCTAGACTTAAGACGGCAACTCCCCCAATCTAAGGACCATCTCCTTAACTGTCTCTCCGCCTCCATTCTTTCTCCTTTCAATCTTGTCAAAAGCCAGTTTCCTTCTAAATGCAAACATTGCCAACTCACACCCCAGATGAAGGTGGGTGACGCGAAGACCCTTCTGCTCATCTCCAAGCCCACCTCTCTAGCAGTGAATTCCAAAGATCTAGGCCTCTCCTTGGACAGTCCCACTCCAACCCGGTTGGTGTTTGTATTCAAACCCTGGTTCCTACATTTTTCCCTTCTCATACCTATGCGTCTGTTTATACGGCCACTTCAGCCAGATTTGCCATGCATCTGCCCATTTACAACTTCAGTGTTTAGGATTCAGCTCCGGATATCACCTCCTTCTAGAGGCTTTTACGGATTTTCCCTCCCAGGACGCAACTCACCCATTTGGCTGGATTAGGCTGCCCTCCTCTGGGTCCCCCTGACTCCCCCCACCACACACACAGACTTTGCACTGAATGCATTGTATCATGTGAGTCCTTCTGATGTAGTTTTTGAATGTAGGTGAGGTTTGGTGGAGTGAGGTCCGGAGCCGACAGCCAAGAAAGAATTCTTGAGACGTCTTTGGTGCAAAATGGTGGTTTTAATAAAGCACGGGGACAGGACCCGTGGGCAGAAAGAGCTGCTGCATCAGGGTTGTGAGGGGTGACTTGATTATATACTTGGGAGTTGGGGGTAAGGAAAAAGCGAGGTTTTCAAAAAGAATTTTTGTATGCTAAAGAGGACCTACAAGATACTGGAGGCCTTGCCATTGTCAAGTTAAGGTGGTTTCTCCCTCTAGTAAAGCATTAACAGTAAGACAGTTGGGAGTTTCCTTCTGGAAGTTAGGTTATTGATAAGAATGGTTTTTTGGGAGACTCCTGTCTTGCAGGACTGGGATCTCTATGAGTTAACCATTTGTTTTTCCTTCCCTTAGCTTTAGGGCAGCGGGGAGTACCTGAGGAATGTCACACAGATCCCACGGGGGGGGGGGGGCGGGGAGGGGCAGGGCTGCAGGGTGTCCCCTTGTGCTCTGTCCTCCGCTTGCCTTCTGCGCCCTCATCACTTCTGTGGTTCCATAAGACTATAATCTCCTTGCTAACAAGGCCCAGGAATCCGCATCCTCCTTAGCAGGAACCAGCTTCCCTCCTGCTAATCAAATCCTGTCGCTCGGCTGGCTGCGTCCTGCCTGTTGCAGCCGGTGGGGAACACAGTTCTTTTTTTTTTTTTTTTTTAAAGATTTTATTTATTTATTTGACAGAGAGAGACACAGCGAGAGAGGGAACACAAGCAGGGGGAGTGGGAGAGGGAAAAGCAGGCTTCCCGCTGAGCAGGGAGCCCGATGCGGGGCTCGATCCCAGGACCCTGGGGTCATGACCTGAGCCGAAGGCAGCTGCTTAACCGACTGAGCCACCCAGGCCCCCTGGGAACACAGTTCTTAACTGGGCTCACAGGGAGGTCCTTCAAGGCTTCACGCATCTCCCTCTTGGGCCTCTGTCTGCCCCGTCCCCCCGCACGACCCACTGGCCTGCAACAGTTCACGCGGACCTTGCCCGTGGCCCTGAGCGTCTGTCTGTCTGCTGTGTGCCCCACACCACTGCTGGTCCTTTCGCAGAGTAGCACTTACTGACTTCATTGCAAACTCAGTTCCCGCCACGTTCGCACTGCTACTCTTCTCTCCCTAGGACCTAGCACGGAACAGACGTTCCGGAACATTACATAAATCATGACATCATGACTTTACAAACTCTTTTTGTCGTCAGGCCCTCTGGAGTGACTAGGAGGAGGCCCACAGGGTCAGACGTGAGATGGGGAAGAAGGGCCCCCCCAACTCTGGCCCTCAACCCAAACTACTCTGAGTAGGACTGCTGGCTCCTAGGAAGAGAGTGGAGGGAAAGACGGGACGGCTCCAGGGAGGGGTAGACATCCCTAAGGGTGCTGTCCGGGGTCTCAGGGCGTGGCCAGCTCTTGGGACCCCACCACAGAAGGTGCCAGTTGCTGAGCCCAAGAAGCTGTCCTCGAGGGCCTCCAAGTGACCCAGCGGGTGGAGGAGAGGAGAACTGAAGGTGGGAGTGGGGCATAGCTCCCCAGTGCACGGGCCAGGTGTCTACTCCTGCTGTGGCCGAGAGAGGGTGGAGAGTCCCCGGGTCCCTGGGAGTCCCCGGACACTGGGTTCCCGGTGAAGAGCAGGGCTGAGGAGGGACAGATGGGCAGGGGGGCGGGGCCCCAGGGCCCTCAGCTCATCGCACACCCGCCCTTCTCCTTGAAGGGATTCTTGTCCTCAGGGATACCTTTGAGGAGAAGGTCGTTTCCTGCTTCAGCCTCCACATAATCCTTGATTTCCTTTCCTGTCTTGGAAATCTGTGAGAAAACAAAGGGTGGTTCCAGCCCTCGTTTGTCTGTGGGCATCCATGATTTGCTCGGTGCAGGAAAACAGGGCCTGGACAGGGGGCTGGGGAGGAGAAAGAGAAAGGGGCAGGTGGGGGTGGGGGGTGAGTGCTTACCTCTGAGGGGCGCTGGGCCAGGTCCGCTGTGGCCTCCAGGCTGCGGGGTTCGCTCCTGGCCCCTCTGTGGGGCTAAACCCCAACCTCCCTCTGCAGCCTCGCTTGGCCCAGAGGCACCTCCCACTCCTGCCCCTTCTGCTGTTCTGTGGAGGCCTCACCAGCCCGCCGCCTGTCGCTTCCCCTGGGGGCCAGGCTCTGTGAGGACCAGGACACCATGGCGAACAGAGTCAGGGAAGGGAAGAGGGGACTCACCAGGGTTCGTGGGGTCTTGACTTCCTTCTTCAACTGTTCCACCTCCATCTTCAATAGCTCCTTCTCGCTGAGCTCCTGGGCCATCCTGCTCCAGAGAGACCTGCTCCTGGCAAGGGTTCCGTGGCTGAGATTGCAAATCCCCTGGGCTCCCCACAGAAGCTCCCTCCTGCACTTTCCACACCTCAACTTCCACCCTCTTCCCTGTCCATCCCCTCACTTCACACGGCAGATTAATTCCCACCCCGCCCCATCACGAGTCCAGGCTCTGGAGGAGAGGGTGGTACCCCCAGTCTGATGGAGGAGGCACAGCCCCCAGTCTGATGGGGGAGGCACAGGCTCTGCCCTTGGAGTAGGATCTGTCTATGGACGGAACAGGAATCAGAGCATGGAGAAGGGAGAGAAAAGGAGTATCTTTCAGTGAATAGAATTCGGGAAGCCAGGTTATTGTTTCACATAATGGCACAGGTAGACGTTTTCGGGAAACAGCAGGTCCTGCCAGGGGAGAGTGTACCCTAGTGGTTAAGCGAAAGGCTCTGGAGCCTGCCAGACTCCAGTTCTGATCCTGGTTCTGCCATTTCCAAGCTGTGAGGCTTAGGCAAGTCACTCAACCTCCTTGAGTCTTAGTGTCCCTGTCTGCAAAATGGGTATAATAACAGTACCTACCTTGTATGATTTTTGTGAATCCTAAGAAAATAATGCATGTAAAATATTTTAACCCTCTGTATGGCACATCATGACTATTATTATTATTGTTATAGTTACTGATATCATCATCATCGGGACAGGGTTATCGGGAAGGCCTGGCGGGGGCCCAGCTTTAATAATTCTAAGACTAGGGCGCCTGGGTGGCTCAGTTGGTTAAGCGACTGCCTTCGGCTCAGGTCATGATCCTGGAGTCCCTGGATCGAGTCCCGCATCGGGCTCCCTGCTCGGCAGGGAGTCTGCTTTGCCCTCTGACCCTATCCCCTCTCATGTGTTCTCTCTCTCATTCTCTCTCTCTCAAATAAATAAAATCTTTAATAAAAAAAATAAAATAATTCTAAGACTAAATCCCAGCCCAGTGCAACCTCAGCCCCTCTCACCTGCCAAGAAAGAGCGTGCACTTCAAGTCACTGGTCTTCGACTCAGACAAGATGGTGTTTGAGCTTCCCGGCTCCTCAGCTTCTGAAAGTCTTCAGATAAAGCAGATGGTCTGAAAGCCAAAATCTCTAATGCCTAAGCTGATCATGGGCTCAAGGTCCTAAGCCCATCCGCTGGCTTGAGCCTCCAAGCCCTCACTGCCACTGGAGCGGACGCCCTGCCCCCTACGTCCGCCTTGCTCCTTTCGAGACCCGTCTGGCTTATAGCCAGTTCTCACCCTCAGCCCGACACACTCCCCT
Organism: Leptonychotes weddellii; assembly: GCF_054177405.1. Taxonomy (NCBI): domain Eukaryota; kingdom Metazoa; phylum Chordata; class Mammalia; order Carnivora; family Phocidae; genus Leptonychotes; species Leptonychotes weddellii. The sequence continues at coordinate 21,881,474 of NC_138383.1, forward strand.
CCCCGTGCCTTGTCTGCCAAGCCCTCCCGTCCGCTACCTCTGAGCCTGCTCTGAGACTATTCTTCTCAGTGAAGCAAGTCCTAGACCAGCTCCTAACGTCCCTCACCCAAGAAGCCTTTGTGTCTCCCATTGGAGCCCCGTGATTATACCTTACAAGCTTCTCTTAGCTCAATCTTCCTTCACGCATTCAATAAAAATGGACTCCTTACTTAGGATGCTGTTCTTGTCAACACTTGGGGCCATCGCCACCTCCAGTGCCTGTGTCCATGCTTCTTGGCCTCCATGCCTTCTCTGAGCCTTGAGTGTGGGTCTCCCTCACCAATCGCTGAACACAGGGCCCACATCCTGATATTTCTCTCGGTCTCCTTCCAGGACCACCCAAGGGCTATGCTGTTTAATAGACACTAAGCTCGGGCGCCTGGGTGGCTCAGTTGGTTAAGCGACTGCCTTCAGCTCAGGTCATGATCCTGGAGTCCCGGGATCGAGTCCCGCATCGGGCTCCCTGCTCAGTAGGGAGTCTGCTTCTCCCTCTGACCCTCCTCCCTCTCCTGCTGTCTGTCTCTCATTCCCTCTCTCAAATAAATAAATAAAATCTTTAAAAAAAAAAAATAGACACTGAGCTCCTGCTCAGGCTGACACCTGTCCCATGGCAAGGGGACCCTCCCAAGAAGCAGATGCTTAAGAGATCAATACGGTCAGTTAGGGATCCTCTTTTTGTCCTGTCTCTAGGTCGACAGGAGGGGCTCTGGAAGTGGCTGGGAGGAGGCCTGGAGCCCATCCTGACTCCCCCACTCCAGGGTCCGAGTCCCACTCACAGCTGGGAGCGCGAAGAATTTAGGATCAGGACAGGAGCCTGGAGGTTTCTAGTCCAACTGTGCTGTAAATACAGGATGGAGAGCACAGGCCTCTAGAGGCCAGCTCGGTGCTCGGTCCACCGCTGCTTCCTAAGACCGACCAGTTAACCTGGAACTTGAACCTGGTGCTTCTCAAAGCCAATTCCTTGCTGTTGTCTAATCCGAATCCCTGGCGCTACGGCTGGGCTTACCTCCACCAGGCACAGAGCATGTGCACCAGGGCTTCTTCACACACAGCCCTTCCGAGGCTTGCTCACACTTCTCAGGGGACCTCTGGATGTGTCTTCCTGCTGTCTGAGCTGATTCCTCTGGCTGCTGCCTTGGCTGGTTTCCATGGTTGCTGCGCTACCCTACAGCGCCCGGCACGACTGGTCTCCATATCCTACCCACCCTCCACTCCCCGGGCCCTTGGTGACTCATCCCTGAGCTTCCCAAGGAAGCCCCCACCCTCTGCCCTTTCCTCCCCTTCCATGAGTGGAAAATCCGCTTCCACCGCCCACCCAGAGCAGGCCAACCCCCTTCCTCCTCAGTCTCCCACCCCATTCCCCACCCCCCCAAACAGTTTCCTCTCCAGGCCCAGGGAGCAATCACAGCCCCCCGACCTTGGCTTCCTCTGCTGGGAGGGATTGGGGGACTGGGCCCCCACAGGGGCCCCTGGCTTCCCCCTTCCTCTGGGCAGGGGGCAGAGAGGCGCAGGCCCAGGGAGCGGAGACTGACTTCCTCTTGTCCCGGAATGAGCCTGCCTGCCCTTTGCAAGCAGGTTTGGGTCTCTCACTGAGAGGAAACCAAAAGCGGTGAGAGGGGGAAGACAGAGCGACCAATCAAGAGCAGGGTGAGGCACAAAACCAGCGGGCTCCCTGGGGAGCCAGCCAGAGGCGGGGGGCCATGTCGGAGCTTCAGCAGCTGCAGGAGTTCGAGATCCCCACGGGCCGGGAGGCTCTGCGGGGCAACCACAGCTCCCTGTTGCGGGTCGCGGACTACTGCGTGGACAACTACGTGCAGGTAGGCAGCATGGGCACCCGCCCTGACACCCTGGCCTCCCCCCGGAGCCCACCTTCAAGGCAGGACCGTGAGAGCCATCCTGACGGGTGCTCGTCCTGGGCCCACCTGGGAAAGCCTCCACCCCAGGCCTCAGCTCCATTCCAGTCCCCCCCAAACTTCAGCCCTGACCCCATGCTACCCAGCCCCACCGTGCCCCTTCCCTCTCCCGGAGCCCCAGAGACGCCCGGGCAGGCCGCACTGTTCCGTCCTGTCAGCAAGCCTCACCCGACATTCGTCTGCTTCCTGGGTCCCGTGCAGATGCAGGGGCCCAGACTTGTCCTCACACAAATGCCAGCATCATCACGTGCACGCTGACTCTGGGTGAGACTTGAGAACCTCCCGAAGAGTGTCGTGAACTTGAGAGGCACCAGGGGGAGAATCCTTTCCCTGATATTTGAGCGAGAGTGGAGAGACATCAGGCTAGGCTGGGTCTGGCGCAGAGACAGGGGCATGGACAGCATGATGGCTGGGAGCAGTCCACCAGCACAAGATTTTAGAGCAGTCTCCTAAACTGTGTAGTTGTTCCAGGACCATGAACGTGGATTCTCGGATCACGGGAAGAGGATCGAGGGAAACTTAGCAATGATTGAGCACCTCTGTTTTTTCCATTAATCCTCATAACCTCATGAGACAAGTATTATTATTCCTCTTTCATAGATGAAGAACCAGCAGTGCAGGGAGGCAAGGTGACTTGTCCAAGGTCATACAGCTTGGACTTGGCAGAGTTGAGCATCAGCCTCCTGACTTCTGAAGCCGGGCTCTCTCCTCTCCACATTTCCCCTCCCCTGCCAGGCCCTAGGACTTAAAGACAGTTTCTTTGCACTGGCAGGCCTGGGAAGCTCCTGGCTCAGTAGGAGCGTTGAAAAAAATAATGGAAGTAGCAAGTGCTTATGGGAAAATGGCAGATTCAAGAGAGTCAGTGGTGATACCAGGGAGAACGCTCTGCACCCTTCCTTTGGGCAGGCATGTTATCCTCACTTGGCCTCTTTTAGTCCTCCTCCCAGTCCTGAGAGGAGAAAACCACTCCTACTCCACAGCCAGGAGGCCAAGGTTCAGAAAGATCAGGTCACGGGGCGCCTGGGTGGCTCAGTTGTTAAGCGTCTGCCTTCGGCTCGGGTCATGATCCCAGGGTCCTGGGATCGAGCCCCGCGTCGGGCTCCCTGCTCAGCGGGAAGCCTGCTTCTCCCTCTCCCACTCCCCCTGCTTGTGTTCCTGCTCTCGCTATGTCTCTCTCTGTCAAAAAAATAAATAAAATCTTTAAAAAAAAAAAAAAGGAAAGATCAGGTCACTTTCCCAGGTCTCTAAGCTGGTGGCAGAACCTGGATTCGAACCCAGAACTCTGACTCCCAGCCCACCCCCAAACCTCTAGTTGAATAACTGCCGTTCATGTAGATGTTGAGTGACTCACTTGTAGATGAGATGGACCGTGGTTTGTAAACCAGCCCGGTCTCAGGGTGCTGGAAGGCAGGCTCCTCTTATGGACAAGGAGAGAAGCGGTTCTGCGCGTTCCTTCAGTAACCTCTGCACACCTTCAGACTCTTCCAGATGGTTCTCGTTTGTCAGATGCACAGTGTGCACATAGGATTTGGGGTCCCAAAGACCTGAGTCCAGTTTCCAACTCTGCCACCTAGCAACTACAGGACCCATGGCAAGGTGACCCTCTGATTCTTACACCTTTCCTCACGGGGGTCCCATGGGTTAAATGTGAGAATGTGTTAAAGCACTTAGCCCAGTGCCTGTCCCTTAGGCGGGGCAGGATGCATGGAAACTATTACCATGACTGTCATCATCATCATCATCATCATCATCATCTTCTGCCGGAAGGATGAAAGGCACATAGAGATAATGAAAGTCAATTCTAGCAAGGCGAGGCAGCCCTTGCAAAAACACCCAGGTCAGAGTCCCTGGGTTCCTGCTTCCTTCATGCAGAACACTAACTAATTGACCTTAGTTACCTTTCCTGGCCTCTCTGAGGATCTCGGTCTGGGAAGCAAATGCCTGCAAAGGATTTGGATGACTTCTCAGAACTGCCCTTAAACAAGGCCTGGTTCCCATGCCCTCTGTCCCTCCCCCAGCCCCTCCCAGCACCCCAACCAGGTGTCAGGAAACCCATGGGGAATTGGGGGAGGGCAGGCTGGGGTCAGACTGCAAAGTTCTCGGTCAGAGTCCATTGAGTTTACAGACAAGGTAATTTGCATGATGAATAAGCAGTCAGCCATGACAATGGATCTCATACCTTTGTACCTCTGGACCTAACTTTGGGCCAAGCCCCAAACCAAAGGTCAGCAGCCTCCTGGAGCTGGACCCAAGCAGACATTTTCCTGCCTGGGCTGACAGTTCTAGGTGGCAGGCCAAACAGGGGACAGTGCCGGCGAGGTGAGCTAGGAAATCTGGGTGCAGACCAAAGGAGGAGTAGTAACCGCTTTGTTCTGGGCCTTCGTTTCCTAGTCTATTAAAGAAAGATCTTGAGCTAGAACAAGACCTGCTCTCCTTTCTGGTTTCAACATCCTCAGTTGATTTCTTTGCCTTTTCAAGGCTCTTGGTTACATAGGCTGATGAGATGTAAACTGCACGCAAATGAGCATCTAGCTGTTGGAACAAAGACAAGGAGGGGCTGCCCAGAAGGTTCTGGGCCTGCCCTTTGACCCTAGCCTGGCTCAGGCTCCATTGGAGGCACCCTGTTCTGAGAGGTTCCAGGTGTGCTCTCCATTGACAGACCTTGGGGAGCACCCAGGGGCCTTTAGCAAGGAGACTGCGTGGTGCAGCCTTGTCTGTCCATGCACGGGGCCTGGCCCAGATTTGTCCTGGACTCACCCCTACCCTCTAGAGAAAGCTACAGGCTAAATGGCAGTGGCTCCATGATCGGAACCGGCAGCAGCTCCTCATCCAAGATGAGGAAGCTGCCTGGGGAACCAAATGACCGAAGTTTTGCTTTAGCCCCATGGTCTCATCTGGAACTGGAAAAAAAAAAAACAAAAAACCCAAAAAACCCTCTTCTGTCTTCAGCCATTCCCTGCCCACCCTTCCATCCCTGACTGCCGGTGTGACTCTGGCTAGCACCTGGCACGGTGCCTGGCATGCAGTAAGGAGATACCCAGCAAGTGTTTGGGTTCACATTAAATTCATTAATTAACTCACAAATGCATATGTATTAAATATTGTCTGTATGTTGGGCACTATTCCAGGGTAGGATACAGAGTAAAACAGAGAAGCTCTCTGCCCTCACAGCGCTTACATTTTAGTATGTGGGGGGAAATAGATAATGAAGTAAATAGATAAATAATTTCTGATAGATAGTGCTAAGTGCTATGAGGAAAAGAGAACAGGGTAAATATGGTAGAGAGTCAATATAGAAGTAAGCTAGGAGAATCTTAAGGTGGTGATGAAATGTGTCTCTGAGGAGCTGAGACTTAATAAGAAGGATTCTAGAAAGAAGTATGGCAAGTGCAAAGGTCCTGAGGTAGAAACAATCTTAGCTTGATCTGGGAAAAGGAACCTTATGGCCAGTGTGCTTGAGGGGAGTGAGAGGGAGTGGTAGAGGAGAGCCGGGAGAGAAAAGCAGAGCCAGCCTTGTGGGGCCCTATATAGGCCACGGTTGGAAGTCTGGATTTTATTCTCAGTGTATTGGGAAGCTACTGGAGGGAATGAATGAAGTCACTCTTCTCTGGGCTTCAATTTCCTGATCTATAAAATGGACTAGATCATTGGTTCCTAAACACTACTCTGCAGACTGGAGAAAAACAGGAGAACAAGAGTCCCCTGGGGAGCTTTTAAAGGCACAGGTTCATCGACCTTACTCCTTACTCCCACGTCCTTCCTCTCCCATCCTACCAGAGTTCTGATTAGAAGGTCTGGGATAGGGGGTCTGGCGTCGATTGGTTCCTTTTTTAAGTTTGAAAGTATTGCCTTCCTCTTCCCTTTCTACTATTCACCCTTTATTCCCAAAGGTCCTCTGGAGGTGGTCAGGTCAATCCTCAGCTTGAGTCTTTGAGGAGGAAGATCTTTCCCTCCCCTTGCACCCCCATTCCTCAGGGTAACAGATTTGCTCTCCTAATGTTCCCAAGTCCCTCTTACTACAACTTCATTCTCACAGAAACCACGTCAAACATCTAGAGTTACCGCTTTCTCCCAGTTCAGCCCCCACGTCCTCCCTCTCCCATCTTACCCACCCAGCCAAGGATCCAGCGGAAGGGGCTGGCCTCCGACCAGAGCTGTGTGTATTTCAGGCCACAGACAAGAGGAAGGCGCTGGAGGAGACCATGGCCTTTACCACCCAGGCACTGGCCAGTGTGGCCTACCAAGTTGGCAGTCTGGCCGGACACACTCTGCGTCTGCTAGACCTGCAGGCCGCCTCCCTGCGGCAGGTGGAAGCCCGTGTGAACACGCTGGGCCAGGTAAGGGCTGTGGGAGGGCTTCTTGCCTTGGCTCCCAGTTCTTTGGCCCCACTCGGACATGTTCTCCAGCAATAAGTTCTTTCCCGCCTTCCTCCAAACGCCTGACTCCGCCACAGGAGCTTGGCATTTACCGAGGGTATTGAGCCTCCTTATCTCTGTGGTTATGTCTCCATGCTGGGCCTTTCTGCCCTACCAGACTAGGAACTCCTTGAAGGCAGTCCTTTTCCTTTCTGACTTCTATCTGAATTCTATCCTGCATGGTAGGAAGCAGGATTTACCAGTAGCGGTGGGTGCCTAGTACAGGAAAGAGGTAAGTGGATCTTGTTTCCAGCTAAACACAGGCAGTGACCTAATAAGTGTCCTCATCCCGGAGTGTTTGCCTGGCAAGGTCATCTTCAGCCCCGGAAGCACGGCCACCACCACGCCGTGCCCCCGCCCAGCTAGCACACATGCCCTCCTCCTCCCTTCCTGGATCCTTGGCTGAGGAATTGCCCCATCAGCCACGTGCACACAGCCACTGACCCATCAGCCCGCGCATCACCCGCATGTTCACTGCGCGCTGTGCCTTTTCCTCTCACCCCAACAGCCAGGGGTTCCCACCCTCCCAGTGTTGTGAGTTTCCCCACAGAACATTCCAAGAGGGAGTGAACTCACTTCTTTGTCCCCCCAAGAGAGACAGTCACTCCAGCCACGATGCTCCACCACCTCTGCGTTCTCCACCTCTGCTGCCCAGCCAGCCCAGCACTCCCCTCTCTTCCCAGCAGCCCCAGGGGTGCTGTGTTTTCTCTTTTCCTCTGGTTCCTGCTCCGCTAATAATAACCCTCATTCTCTTCCACCAGGAAGTTGCTCCAAAGTGGTTCCATCCTCCCCTGGCAACTCTTTTCCCAAATGCCGTGTGACCCTGGGGACAGCATTTACTCTGTCTCTGGACCTCACGGCTTCCCCTGGCCCCTACGCCCACCCCAAAGTCTCTGTCCTCTTCCTCCCGTAAGAGGAAGGACAGAGACTGCCCCACTGTCACCTCAAACCCTGTCATGGCAGATGGTGAACATGCACATGGAGAAGGTTGCCCGAAGGGAGATCGGCACCTTGGCCACTGTCCAGAGGCTGCCCCCTGGTCAGAAAGTCATCGCCCCCGACAGCCTCCCTCCCCTCACGCCCTACTACAGGAGACCGCTTAACTTTGGCTGCCTGGATGACATTGGCCATGGGATCAAGGTAGAGAGAGGAACCTTCCTCTTTCCCATAACCCACCCTCCTCCTCGTCATGGCTCCCTTCTCCTCGGGCCCCCAGTTCTCGTCCACATCCACATCCCTCCGTGTCCCAACCTGCCGCCCTGATCTTTCCTCACTCCCTGAAGCCATCACCCTAAGCGGACCCCTTCTCTCCAAGCCTTCCTCCTTAAAAGTCCTTCCTGACGGGTCCCTCCACCACTGGCCTTTACCCTGTCCTCAGATGATCTGCTGAGGGTGCATCTGAGCACCCCCCTCCGTGGGGGCTGGGTGTGTGTGAAGGGGAAGAGGGGAAGGGAGGTGTCAGGTCGTGCATGAGAATGGCTCCCCAGCCACATGAGAACGGCAACTTCCTCTGTCTGGAGGTTTGAGGTCACCGCAGCACTCACCCCAGAGCCGCTTGCTGGTGGGTGGGAACTGGTGGGGATGCAGCCACTCAAAGGGGGCCTGGTGAAGACCGGGGAGCCTGACACTGCCATTTCCTTCTCGGCTGTCTCTGGAGAGGTGGGAGAGGACACGTCCCCAACCCCATTTCTTCAGTTCCCACAGGCCAACATTCCAGGTTAGACTAAAGCTCCCCTGGGTCTCAATGACCCCTGGAAACCCTTCCCATCCCATAATATGCAGACCACACTCCCTCCTTCAGGCACCAGGCCTCCCCACCCTTAAGTTCTTCTCATTGCCCAGCTTCTACTCTTTATGACTCAGCTCAGGACCCTCTTGTCTTGTGCCTAGTGGACAATAGCAGAGGACAGCATTCCCCATGTCCCCCATGCTTGGGGACACCCCACCAGTAACGCAGGTGCTCCCTTGCCTGTGGGCTTGGCCTGGCCATTTGTGCATTTTAAATGCCCTGCCCCTCTCTGTCCCGAGCTTCCTAAAGCCGGTTCTGCAGACCCGTCCAAACGGCAGGTGGGATACTTCTAAGTGTGTTGGTCCTCTCCTCCCTCCCCGCTGCCCCCACCTCCTCAGCCTCCCGTTGGGGTCGGGCTCTATCAGAATTAGAGACCACCAAGCTGGCCACTGAGATGTTTTGGGCGCGAGGGGCGGATGCTAGGCTGTGCGGAGGAAGTGGCCTTCAGACCGTGTCTGCTCCGGGTTTCCGTCGGGCCTGCAGCCGGCCCGACCAGAGAGGCCCGGGGCCCAGGCGGCAGCAAGAGGGGGTGGCTGTGGGGTGGGGTGGGAGAGGGGGCTGGGAAGTGGAAGTGGGAACTTGCTGTGCCCGCACTCTCCCTCCCAGTTCGCGGCCGCCTCTCCCTCGTTTCCTTTCTGGGACCAGGGCGCTGAGGGGGGCCCATAGACGTCAGCCCCGCCCCCTGCCCCCCCGCAGGATCTGACCACACAGCTGTCGCGGACCGGGACCCTCTCGCGCAAGAGCATCAAGGCGCCTGCCGCACCTGCCTCCGCCACCCTGGGGTGAGGCCTCGCGCTCCTGCAACTCTCCTCCCCCACCCTCCACGCAGAGAAGCCAAACTTCCTCCTGCCCGCACCTGACCCCTGCTCGCCGAAGCCTTCCTTCCCCCCCACTGACGACACCCTCCCCCCCAGGAGGCCACCCCGGATCCCCGAGCCCGTGCAGCTCCCCGTGGTGCCCGAGGGCAAACTCTCCGCCGCCTCATCGGTTTCTTCCCTGGCCTCGGCAGGGTGAGCCCCACGAGTCCAAGTGGGGGGTTGAGGGGAACTCCTGCCAGTTGTCAGGGTGACTACTAGGGTCGGGAGGACGCTCATCACAGGCCCGGGACGCACGACTGAAGGGGAGGGGCGGGGGGGGATGCTGAGTTAGGGAAGGTGTCCCCCAACCTAGCCGAGCCCCGCTTTCTCTGGTCTTCAGCAGCGCCGAAGGTGTCGGTGGGGTCTCCACGACCAAGGGGCAGGCAGCACCCCCACCCCCACCTCTCCCCAGCCCCACGGCCCCACCCCCTCCACCGGCCTCCGAGGTCTTCCTGCCGCCCCCTCTGCCGGAGGAAGTGTCCCTGCCCCTGCCGGGTAAGGAGCTCCGCCCTCTCCTCGCTCAACCGCGGGGTCTCTTCTCACCTCCCCACCTTCGCCCTCCAATCGGCCCGCCTCAGGGAACGCCTCGCCCGGGTAGGGGTAGCGGAGAGGAAGGGGCCCGAGAAAGTGAGCTAACAACTCAGCTTAGCGCCTGCCTTATACCAGGCTCTGTGTTCTAGCTTCTCATCCATTTTCGCAACTAAACTTTTAACAACCGTGAGAGGATCTTCACACTCTGATTTAACAGATGGAAGTTGAGGTTGACAGGTTCAATTAAGTGACCTGCCCGAGAGTCACCCAGCTAAGTGGCAAAGCCTCACTGCCCTACACTGCTCAACATTTATTTGCTGGGAACCTACTGCGTTCTAGAAGCCTCGTCGTGGAGGCCATGATGGGCTGGGGCTGGAGAAAGATTACAGAAAATGGGTAGATGCCGGAGCCCCGACTTTGAACAGCAAAGTTTCCTGGAGGCCGTTGGGAGGGGGTCCGCTGGGCCACATCTGCAGACTTTCTCTTTCCCTCCCAGCACCGGAGTTGCCTCCACCCCTGGATCTGCCCCCTCCTCCGCCCCTGGATCTAGATGAATTGGGGCTGCCGCCTCTGCCCCCACCAGACTTTGGGCCTGAAGAGCCTAGCTGGGTCCCTGCTGCGTACCTGGAGAAAGGTACCTGACTCCTGGGACTAGGGATCCCTTCCCGCCCCCCCGCCCCGGGTTCTACTCTAGAATCTGCAAAGGTATGAGCCTGTGCACCCCCCCCCACACACACAGCCCTCCCTATTTTCTGATGAACTGACCAAACGTTCATCCAGGAGTGGGGATCCAAGCTGGAAAGACAGCAGCTGGCCTGGCACTGAGTATTATTAAACCCAGCTGGGGAGGGGGTCCCAAGAGCTTCGGAGCCCCACTCCCTGCAGCCGTCCCCCTAGATGTTCCCTGACATCCCCATAGTAGGGCGGGAGGCACGTCTCATGGCAACCTCTCCTCCCGCCCTGCAGTGGTGACATTGTACCCATACACCCGCCAGAAGGACAACGAGCTCTCCTTCTCCGAGGGCACTATCATCTGCATCACACGCCGCTACTCAGATGGCTGGTGCGAGGGCGTCAGCTCGGAGGGCACTGGATTCTTCCCCGGGAACTATGTGGAGCCCAGCTGTTGACAGCCTGGGGCTCTCTGAGCTCCTGACCCACGCACTGCCCCGAGCGAGGTCCTTGAGTTCCAGCACAAAGCCAGCTCCACGGTCAAGGCTGGACTAGGCCTGCCCACCTCTTGGTCTGTGAGCTGGGCCTGTCCCTTCCCCTCATTTTGGTGGGAAGGGGTCCTGGGGAGAGAGAGGATGTACCCAAAGGCCTGCTGTGGACAGGAAAGAACTGGAAGTCAAAGAGTTTGGTGATCTTGTCCACAGAGGACCCCCTACTCCACGAAGGATGGGGTCTCCAGTTGCAAGTGCCAACTTCGAATAAAACTCTGATGACTTCCTGGCGATTGCCCTGCAGGGCTAGGGGGCCCGAGAGAGAGAGAGAGAGAGAGAGAGAGAGAGAGAGAGAGAAAGAGAGAGAGAGAAAGAGAAAGGGAGTGAAAGGCTCCTGCTAATTACTGAGCCCCCTCTGCCTGCCCCGGCAGCTGCCTCTCCCCATCATTTCCGTCCTAAGTGCCCTCTACACTAGACCCCTGAGGCTGGGCACCAACTGACTGCATCCTGTTCTTTTGCCTGTTGCTTTGCTGTGTTCTGCTCGGTTTTGGTTCCTCAAGCTGGGCACTCTTCCCCGACAGGGGGGCGGGGGGGTAACACCAACTCCCCCATTTATGTGGGGCTCTCTGAGGGCAGGGATCGCCTCGCCCTCACCCTTCAGACATCGGCGCGAGAGATCTCAGTCAGCGCTTCCCCCCTTCACCTCCTTTATAGCTCTGAAACACCAAAGAGGGAGGGGCTTGGCTTTCGCTGGCTCTGCTTTAAAACATCATGGCTTTCTGTTCCATACGGGAGGAGGGGGGCGCAGAGTGCCCAGCCCGCGGGGCGACTTTGGTAAAGTCCCTGGTCTCTTGCTGCATAGACGAGGCTGGGGTGAGAGGAGACACCGTCGCGCGCTGCGAGGTCCCGGGCCGGATGGACCCCAGCCGGACCGTGTGCTACCTCGTTCCACCACCAGGAGGCGACTGTTCCCTCCGGCTTTTTTTCCCCCCACTTTGGGGATGCTGGCGGGGGGTGGAGTGCGGGAAGGGAAGCAAGAAGAAAAAGGGTGTAGTGTGGAGACGCGGTAGGTAAAGCAAGACCTAGGCCTGAGGCCGTCGGTGGAGGGCCTCATCTCTCTCGGCTGGGATTCCGGCGCGACCTGGAGGCTTTCGGGACGGAGTTCCCTTAACAGAAGAAAGGGGTTGGGAAGGTTCCGCAGCTCAAGGGAGCAGTTAAAGCAGCGGGAGATGTTCCTTTCTCCCCTGCCAGGGAACCCCTTCCTCCCAGTTCGGAGGACAAGGATTTTGGAAACACCGCTGCCTTCCCGGGTATGCGCACCCCCTCGGTGGGGCCAGACTCCAGAATGAAACGTTGCAGGGCAAAGGGGCCAGGCAGCCGCGCTGGGTTAACTGCATAGATAGGGACGGCTCCGAACTCCCTCCCCCAGCCCCCGGGGGGACGAGCCCGGAATCCCCGAAATTCCCGGAGGGACATACCGAAGCCAAAGGGAAAAGGGAGTAATAAAACTAGGTTTGTCTTTCCCGCTCTCCCCCCACCCCGCCCCCTCCTCCGCCCGGGCGCCCCCTGCAGGCCGCGGTCCTCAGCACGTCTTCAGCACCTGCTGCAGATGGAGGCGCACGTCGGTGGCCGTTTCCCAGGGCACCACGCTGGCGCGGAAGGAGCTGGGCTCGGCCTTCTGCGCCTCCTGGATAAGGCGGTGCATGGGGTAGCCGCGGCGCGGGAAGGCCACGTCGCCGCCCGCCAGCAGCCCCATGGGGCAGAAGTCGTTGGCGCCGTCGCCCACGTAGAAGAGGCGCTCGAAGTGCACGCCGTCGTGGGCCCGCTCGCGCAGGTAGTCGCTGAGCACCTTGTGCTTGCACATGTTGGCGGGGCAGCGCGCGCAGCTGTGCGTGTGGAAGGGCCGCAGCGCCAGCAGCCCCCGCGCGTCGGGCCCCGACGGGTTGCTGAGGATGCGGCGGAACAGGCCTTGGTGGCCCGCGGCGCGCAGCGCGCTCTCCACGCCGAAGGTGTTGGCATCCGAGATGAGGATCACCTCGAAGCAGGAGCCCTGCTTGGCCACGAACTGCAGCAGGTCGCTCATGCCGGGCGACAGGGGGATGGCCTCGTAGATGGCGCGCAGGTCCCGCGGCCGCACGCCCTGCTCGCCCAGGTACTGGAAGACGCGCTGCATGTACTCGTTGTAGAAGCCCTCGCGGTAGGTGGCCCGCAGGCTCTCGGGCAGCCGCTGGCCCGGCGCGGCGCGCACGATCGAGTCGTCGCTGTTTTCGTCCACTATCGTCTCGTCGAAATCAAAGGTCAGGAGGAAGCGCGGCGCGCCCTGCGCGGCCATCCCGCCGTCCTGGGAGCAGGGGAGGGAGGAGGAGGAGGAGGAGGAGGAGGAGGAGGGAGCAAGCGAGAGGGGGCGCGGCGCGGGCCGGCCCGGGAGAGGCTGGTTAGCGGGCCACGGCCAGAGGCGCTGGCACATCCAAGACCTGAGGAGGACCCAAAGCAGGTTAAGCTGGGCGGAGGACCCAACGCCGCCCCCCCACCCCAGCCTCCCCTGCCCAACCCCGTTGGCGCCTCTCAGTGAACTGTGCTGGGGTTTATCCTCAGAAGACATCCTCCTCCTGAACCCAGAAGGGCTTCCTTAGCACCTGTTTCTGCTACTCTCCTCTGGGGCCACGGGGCTTAACAGGGTCAGCTTAACGGAGGGGAAGCGCAGCTTCCAAGGGGACACCCCTTTGGGGGAGGTTTCTGGACTAGGCCGTTCTGGAGACTTCCAGTGACCCTTGTTGTTGGTGTGGAGTGCTCTCCACCTTCTTCCCTAACAAACGTAGGTCAGGGAGACCAGGCATTCACCCAACTGAAGCAGCCTCCTCATTCCCTTTTTGGGCCAAGCCCAGCTGATGGGACTGTGGCCAATAGGCCAGGCTCCAGGGAACACTCGTTGGTATCATCCAAGGCATGTGGACTGTGAATGCCAGGTCCTCGGGCCTGGATGGTTACTAAGGGCTGGGCCTGGAGAGCTAAGTGCCTGGGCCTCCGCACTGGCCAGAGAACTAGATTTTAGCTCTTGGAATAACCAGGTCGCTGGGTTGACCCAGGAAGGCTCTCTGGGAGCTGCTTCCAGCCAGATGGGGTCCCAGGTTGGAACACTGCTTCTCCAGGGAGTTTTCGGGCCCTGTGCTGAGAGCTCATAACTAATCACTTGCCAATTCCCTGGGAGGAACACGTCAGCGGGTGGGGTTTCTGCCAGAGTCCGAAGGCAGCGGGCAGCAGAAGCAGTGGGGCTTGGGGAGGTAGGAGCTTCCCGAGCCAGGCCACGACATACCTGGGAGACAGGTGAGGGAGAGGAAAGAGAGCAGCAGTGGCTGAAAAGGCAGAGGGGAGGGAGCAGGGAGTGGGCACAGGGTGGGGAAGGGGAAGGCTAGGAGGAGGTCATGCCAGGGGTGCCTGGAGACAGACTGCACAGGGGGACAGGCTGGGGACGGGGGGGGGGGGGGGGGGGG
>NC_138383.1:21895771-21908570 GCF_054177405.1 Leptonychotes weddellii
CTGTCAAATAAATAAATAAAATCTTAAAAAAAAAAAAAAAAAGAGTGCAAGTGTGAGGCACAAAGAAAGGCAAGCGAATGGAGGCCACAGAAGCCCTCAGCAGCCTGTCCCGCCACCTTTGCCTGCCGGCGGATGGGCAGAGAGCAAATCACGTACCGCTTCAGAATACCCACCACACTGCCTTTCTCCCTCCTGGCCTCCCACCTCAGTCAGTCCAGACGGAACCACTCCTCCTTCTGGCTTCTTCCTAACTCGATCTCTGATATTCCTGTGATGTTTGTGGCCTGGCCCACCTTGTGAAACGGAAGTCAAAGCTCCGAATTTCAGAGCTGGGATGTGGACCTAGCTCTCTGCCTCCCTAATAGCACTGTCCCTTCGAGCTCATCCCTAGAGTCACCCTCTGGTCTCATCGACATCCATCTGGGAGTCTCAGTGGCCCAGGATCCCTGGAGTACGTAAAGCAGCAGGACCCCACACCTGGGATGGAAGCTTCCAGGGATTAGTGGAGGCCCAGTAGAGATGAGGGTAGGCCTAAAGGGGGCTGGATAGGGCTCCTTCCACCCCATAATGGGAAGGGGGTTGAGACCTCATCCTAAGAGACCCCTGGAGGGACCCACTTACCCTAGACAGGCATCGGAGGCCAGCAACTGGAAAACACCCGCTCATTGTCACTGCATCACCCTGGGCACCACCTGTAGGGACTCTGTCGGCCTCCAGCCGTCGTCCAGAGCTCCTGACAACCACACAAGTTCTGTCTGAGAGCGCCAGCAGCTAGCTTTGTTTCCACTACTAATGCGCACCTGATTCTATCTCCTTGGCTGAGCCCCGGGAACCACTCCCAGGGGCTCAGTGAAAACCCCTCAAATAGGCACAGCGCTCACAGATGGCAAAGCCCTTGCTACGTATCCTCCTACCCACCCCCTGGGACATTCGAGAGGTTACAGGTGATATTAATTGGAGATCCAGAACGGTTAGCCGATTTACTCAAAGGTAAGTGGCAAAGACAGATCTCAAAACCAGAACTTAGGGTCTGAGACCAGCGCTTTTTTCTCCAGTATAATCCTGGCCCCCTTTCTTGTGTCATGGTTTACACATCACCCGCACCAGTGTTCTCCCACTGCTCATCGCAGTCCCATGAATTCAGCAGATAAGGGCCCAGAGAGGTTAACTTGCCAGAGGCTGTGCTGTGTCCCCAGGGAGCCTGGTTCATGAACACCTGGCCACAGCCTTGTATGCTCTCTGCCCTTAAAAGGGAAGGGGCAGATGCCCGGGTCACTGTACCACAGCTGGGGGCCGGGACCCCTGAGCATCACAGATGACCTGGGACTGGCCTCCCTGGTGCTTTCAGAGGCTGGCAATCGGCTGGAAGTCAGTTTGAAATTTCTGCGGGGCTTTGCTGTGTGGCTTTGGGGACAGGGGCTGGCTTCGCGGGGGCTTCAGCAGCTCAGTTACAGAGGACAGCACCTACAGCCCCCAGTGCCTCCCCATGCCCCATCCCCCCCCCCCCACACACACACCTTGGGGTTGAATGAGAGACTAGAAGCAGCTGGGACAGATCTGGAAAGATACTGAGAACCAGGGGACTAGACCGGGAAAGGAGCAAAGTCCTGGCTGGTTGCTGCCCTCTGGTGGTGACAGCGGATGACACTGGAAACGCCTGACTTTGTCAAGGTGACATGCTCCCCAGACCATCCCAGACCCTCAGGGAGAAGCTGAGGGCCCCCGAGACAGAGATTGGGACCTCCCAGGAACAGGGCATAGGTCAGAGGGAGGGCCCCTATCACCTGGAGCTACCCCACCCCTCGCCACGCCCTAACCAGATGTGCATTAAGCCCTTTTGATATGGATGGAGGTGGGTCTCAGCCTTTCCACTGAAGATCTTTCAATCTAGGAATCCGGAAAGGCAGCCAAAGCTGAATGGGGCAGGGGGCAGAAAAAGGTGGGGGTTAGGGGAGGGGTCAAGGAGAAGATGGGAGAGAAGGCATGGGGACACTGGAATAGCATGTTTTGGAGGATGGAAGGGCTCTTCCCAGGCCCTATCTGGAGGAGTTCCAAACTTCCAGGATCCTGCCTGATATCCCACGTGTGCCCCCAGGCCTAGTGAGTTTGAGGAGAAAGGTCAGGGGATGCCACTTCTGCGGTAAAAGCAAACAGCCCCACGGCACACACAGACATGGACGACACGTGCGGCGGGGAGAAGAGAGCGGGCCATAGAAAGATACACAGGCTCTTCAAGCAGCCACCCAGAGACCAACTTTCATCCCCTAGAAAAGGGTCTCCTGGTTTTGCCCTTGTTTCTTTTTCTTTTCCTTTTAAAAATTTGGAGGAATGGGGCGCCTGGGTGGCTCAGTTGGTTAAGCGACTGCCTTCAGCTCAGGTCATGATCCCAGGGTCCTGGGATCGAGTCCCGCATCGGGCTCCCTGCTCTGCGGGGAGCCTGCTTCTCCCTCTCCTTCTACTGATCCCCCTGCTTGTGCTCTCTCGCTCTCTCTGTCAAATAAATAAATAAAATCTTTAAAAAAAAAATTTGGAGGAATGGTCCACTGATTTTCAATCATGTACAGAACTTCTCGTTCATTAGAGCAAAAGACATGGTATATTTTTTCGTCTAATAATACTATTTAGGGAAATCGGTTCAACATTTGTTGTTTAGTGAGTTGCCCTTGTTTTTTTAGTCCCCAGAGCAGAAAGCCAGGCATCCTGAGTTTATTGCCCCAGAAAGAGAAGGCTGTGCTGCCATATGCCACCCATACCCCCACGGTCATCAGTGGCACCCCAGGCCCCTTTGGCATCTGCTGCTCATGACGTTCAGAAAGGTTACTCACCTCTGGCAGCTCTGTCCTAAGTGACCAAATCCTTTTGTGGTCACCAAAAAGACTCCCTCAGAGAAAAGGGGGACAGGCTCTAGGAGCTTCTCCAGATGGCTAGAGCAGAGAGAGGAGAGAGGGGTTTCTTTGGGGTGGCAGGGAGTCCATATTCTAGTCCCACCTAAAAGTGGTGCTCGCCTCCCTGATTCCACATCAGATCACCGGATTCCTCCTTGTTTCCTCCTGCCTTTGACAAAAATGCTTTCAGATGGTATTTGTAGGAATGGCGATGGCGGAGGGAGAAACAGTTTGAAATTCCCCCCCTCCCCCCTTGATGAGGGGACTGGGAGCCCACAGGACAGTTCGGGGACAGTCTTCCCCAGGAAATGTGGAGGATAGGGATGGAAGTGGCGATCGAGGACCCTGCAGATACCACAGTTACAAGCCTCCTGCCCAAGCCCAGGTGGTCTTCTATCAATCACTAGGAACTGGATCCCACAACTAAGCTGAAGTTTTCTCCCTCCCCAAGACTGTATTTCCAGCTTTATCATGGTCTCTTCCTTCTTACCACCATCAGCAGCAAATAGGAAAAACGGAGGCCCGGAGAGGTCAAGCTAGCATCCCGGGGGAGGGGGGGGGTTGGTCACACAACATCAGATGCAGGATCAGAACTCAGGAGTTCCTGGTGCCTCTTGGCAAAGTTGCAGCCAGAGCTCCCCCTATTGCCCTGGAGACCCCCTTGGGCTGTGAGTAAGCTGGCCCTGAGGACCTGGAGCCCTGGTGTCAGTGAATTAGCTGGGACCAGGAGTCCCCTCTGGGCTCGCCCTGCCTGGGTGGACAAGCTGGAAGGGGATCCTCGGTGGACAGGGAGGTGGCAGCTGCCGGTGGAGTGGGGGGAGAGATATTTTTAGAGGTGGCTGGAAAGCAGGCATTCTGGCACACCCCCAGCTGGCGGGTGCTTCGCTCCAATGCGGGGCAGGGGGTGCGCAGCTCGGGGAGCCCAGGGGACTGGTGGGTGGCGGGGAGCAAGGGGGCACAGATTCCTTCGCTTTGCCCGAGTCGGGGACAGAGGGCTATCCCGGCACCACGTTCGTGGGGTAGGAGAAAGAAGGAGGACTCATTTCTCCGCTCCAGGGACTCCCCCACTGACACACGTGAAGGAGCGCCCTCAAACTCCACGCAGCCCCCACCCCACACTGGGACCCCAGCCCTCCCCTACCTCGGGGAGCCCAGGACTCACGTGGGGAGCGGCAGCGGTAGAGGTCTGTCCCGGCTTAGTTTGGAGTGTAAAGAATGGGGGAGAGGGGCTAGCTGAGGTATTTGGGCGCAGGATGGGGCAAAGGGTGCTTACGGGAATTGGAGGGGACGCGGTGTCTTATCCACCCCCGGATTTCTGGGCTCCGGCTCACGAGTCCCTCCAGTCCCGAGGGCCCGTGGATGATGTGCGTCTGGGCCGCCCCCTCCACCTGCCCCCCATCCCCCCGGGCAGCCGCCGCGTCCCCTTTAAATGCCCGGGAGCCGGAGCCCGAGCCGCGGCTGGCGCTGCGGCTGCCGCAGCACCCGGGCCCACCGCAGTCCCCGCACGTCACAAGCGACTGTCCAATCACAGCGGCGCCGGCGCACATCAAAGGGGCGGGCCGCTTGCGGGCCACGCCTCCCGGCTGTCCCGCAGGCTCCCCGAGCGCGAGCGAAGGTGGGGTTGCGCGCAGGGAGAAAGGAGAGAGGGAGCGCATCCCTGCGGAGGAGCGTGGGTGGGGGGCACCCTCGCTGGAGCGGCTGCGGGGCTCTGCGTGAGCCCCCGCCCGCACACCCAGAAGTGGCAGGGCTGTGCCTCCAGGGCGCTGAGCCCTGAGATTTGCAGAAATGCACCCCTCCGCCAGCCCCCATGCCCTTCTTGGCTCCTAAGCCCAGCGGTAGGCCCCGTTGGCCCCAGCCCAGGAAAAGCAGTTCCTCCCCCACGTGCGCCTAGCTCTGCCCTCCGCGCGGAGTCGCGGCACCTCGCCTCTTGGGACCCTTCCTCGGTTACAGGTTACAGGGGATTGCCGGGGAAGGGGCTCTCCCGCTCCCCTACCCCGTGAACACTGATTTAAGGACCCAACTGTTTGCCCTTTGCAAGTGGTGTTGTAAATAAAAAACCCACTTTCTCTTCTGTTTCGTAAGAGTTGGTGCCTAGCCACACTCCCCTGCCTCCCCCTTCCCCCCCCCTCCCCGACCCAAGCCCTCCCCCCAGCTCCCTCTGCCCTCCAGCCCGATGGTTGAGGAGAAGCTTATGTTTCAACAGCAGAGAGCCAAAACTTATATATACCGAGAACGTACTATGAACAGGGCACTGTACTAGGTTGCTGCACTTAACAGTTGCATATTCACAACAGGAGAAATTACTTGCCTGGGTTCAAACCTAGGCACACCTGGCCCACGGGGTCACAAAGGAGCTGTGTGGATGCAGAGCCTAGGCGCCCCCAGGCCCGGGTCTAAGTCTCCCCCTGCTCCACTCCTCCAAGAAAGCCCGCAGGTGGAAAGGCCCTGTGGGATCTGGCAGCCCGTGGCTCTGGAAACCGGCGGGGGAAGGAGGGTCAGCAAGGAATTACCCTGTGCATGTACAAAGGAGAATGAACGCTTTACAGCTGCTTAAAACCCTTGACTGTAACTTCCAGCTCCCCAGCTCCCCAGCTCCCCAGCTCCTTCACTGCCTTGCCGCTGACGCCCCTGTCCTCGCTGCCCACCCTCTCTTCCCGCTCTGCAGCACCCCTCATGTTTCCTGGGGACTTCCCTCCTCAGGAACACACCTGCCCCATTTGCTGGGTGAGCTCGGTCTCTGTCACACATCCTGAAGCTCCTTCTATCACACCGATCACCTGTGTGCCTCCAGAACACGTGGGGAATGCCGTCAGTACACTTCCGTGGGTCAGCTCACATAATCCTCACCACTCTCTGAAATGCTGCATGGCTCCTTCTGCTGTTGGGAAATCGGGGCACAAAGAGTTGAGCTTGCCCAGGGTCATCCAGCAGGTGAATGGTACAGCTGGGCTTCCAGCCTGGTTGCCTTTTTGTTGTTAAGGTTTTTTTTGTTTGTTTGTTTTTTAATTTGTCAGAGAGAGAGAGCACAAGCAGGGGGAGTGGCAGGCAAAGGGAGAGGGAGCAGCAGGCAGAGGGAGAGGGAGAAGCAGGCTCTCTGCTGAGCAGGGAGCCTGATGCGGGGCTCGATCCCAGGACCCCGGGATCATGGCCTGAGCTTAACCGACTGAGCCACCCAGGTGTCCCCCAGCCTGGTTGCCTTAACCTTTACCCCACACTGTGCCCCTCCTTCAGCGTCTGCCACCCCTGTCAGCAACAGGAGGGCAGAGACCACGTTTGCCTTGTGTGGTAATGTTCCGCCCACCCCAGCACGGAGACTGTTGGCGCACAGTAGGCCTTAGATGTTTGTTGTTAAATGAAACACATCGTCTGCTGTGTTCAGCTCGACCTAGCACTCCGTTTGTGTCTCCTCATTTTATCTTCTAACTGGTCACTGCAGGATTATCCCCATTTTCCAACAGGGAAATTGAGGCTCAGAGAGATCAAATGAGTTGCCCAGGGTCACACGCCCCCAAGGAGGCACTAGATGCAGATCCAGATGCTGACGCTGACGTTTTCCACCGATGGGGCTGAGGGTGGGGCGGGCCGTAACTTTCTGTGGGTGGCGGCCTGAGCCAGTTCTTACTGCCCACCTCTGCCTTCCAGGCTTGCGGATATCAGAGCCACAGGGGCTCTGTGCAAAGCACCTCTGTGGAATAAATCTAGAAACTCCCAGTTCCCCCTACGCTGAACTTTTCAGGGCACAATCCTACCTCTCTTAAACTTTCCCCCCTCATTGTGCCAATGAACACAGCTGCGCAGTTGGACAAGTTGGATGATCAGCCATGTGTCTAAAGAGGGGGACGGAAAGGGGAGGGGAGTCCTACCTCCCACCTCACCCCATCCCGGGCTCCAGCAGGGTGAGGCCTCTGCCCAGCACTCAGCTGCAGAACTTCCTCTTTTCCTGTGGGGTTCACCTTAGAACTCCCGGCAGTCAGTCTGGCAGAGAGCTTGCGGGGCTGGGGTCATCTGAGGCGACAGACACAGGAGTTTCTGGGGAAGCCTGACTCAGGTGGCCAGGGATGGGGCTCTCCGGTTGGCCTTGACAAAGAGGGTGTGACTCTCGCCTAAGGTTTTGGCGTTAGAGCCCGGGAGGCCAGGAATCAGGACCCGGGACTCTGGCTCTGCGACAGGCCTGGTGGGGGAGGGGCAGTGGCGGAAGGGGAGGGGCAGATCGCCTGGTTCCTCCGAACACTCCAGCTCCGGGAAGGACCATTTTGTGCCAGGCACGTAATCCGCACGACAGCCCCGACCGATGGGTTTTAGTATTCTCCTTTTTACAAATGAAAAAGCAGAAGCTTGGGGACATTAAGAAAGTGCGTTGCCCAAGGACACTGTGCAGCAAGTGGCGGTCAGCTCCGATGTTGAGGTCTGCACTTCTCTGTCTGGAGGAGGCTGAGGCCCTTCAGTGACCTGGCGACTTGTGCAGGTGGGCTTAGCGCCGGAGGCCACCGGGAGGGCCCCGTTCGCAGTTCTGCGGGTTCTGCCAGAGGTGCTCTGGGCCTCAGGCGTCATGCTGGGGCGTAGGGACTTTTCAGGTCTCTCGTCCCCTTCCTAGACGACAGTCACTGGCAGAGCGCTTACTGTGTGCCAAGCAGTGTTCTAAAGGCTCAGCTCTCTTCATTCTCACATCAACCCTAGGATCTATTTGTTCCTCCACCTTACAGATGAGAAAAATGAGGCACCGAGTGGTATGTAGTCTGTCCAAGGCCCCAGAACTGGGAAGTGGCAGAAGCAGGATTCGCACGAGTTTTGAGTTGCCCTTCTGTGGATGGGCATGGGCTGCCTCACCCCTGCGCTGGTGCTCGGGAGAACCTGGCAATAACGTAGATCGAGGTTCAGATCTTCCGAGCTCTGTTCCGTGGGTGGCTGCCGACCGTCTCCCGCTCTCCGGGTCCTCCCTACGATACAGTACTCATTTGTGCTGTCCTTCATTGGACAACTGCTAACTGTGTCAGGCCCTGGGAGATAAGACATTGAAGAAGACACAGACCCTGCCTCAGGGAACTTACAGTCCAGAGAGGAGACAGAGATAAGCGAACAGCTTTTCCCCAAAGTGTCAGACAACTGGCAGATCTGTTCTGCCCGGGACCATTCTGTCTTGGACTTCAGCAGGTAAAGCAGCTGGGACCTGAGGTGCCTCTGGGCTAAGGAGGAGACTCATAATCTGGGGGTCAGGTCCACCCCCCCAGGGATGCCCCCATCCTGACCACTCTCCTTCCCCGTCCCACCTCAGCTCCTACTCTTGCCTGCTGCTGGCTTCCCCTCCCTTCTTTCTCCACGTCCCCTGAGCAGCCTGGAGACACTTGAGAGCAACCTCCCCACCCTTGCATCTTTCCCTCCCTGCCTTCCCCAAGCCAGCCCCTCTCCCACAACAGACTCACCCAGACAGAGCTGTCCACTATCCCCCCTCAGTAAGCAGCAAGGATGGGGAGTCATGTGGCAGAGGGAGCTGGGTAAAGAGGTGAACGTGCAGACATCCTTTCTGCTACCTGGCAGACACCCTCAGCAGGTGGTTGAGAAAGTCACCCCTCCCCACCCAGGGTCCCAGTTGGGCCAGGAAGTCCTTACAGTCTGACTCAAATCCCTCTTGCTGGGATATTTCCTCTCACTTGGCTTCTAAGGCACCCTCCTTCTGTGTAATGGCTTTCAGAGTCTTGAAATCTGCCACTCCATTTCCTCCGTTTTTCGCAAATGTCACACTAAAGAGAACAAGGTGATTTCGTCTCGGCCTGCCTCGTGTCCCTGGTTACTTCTTGCATCCCTCCCCTGCTCACTCTGTGTAACAGCCTTGTTTCAGCCTTTCAAATGTGCTACACCACAGGCCCTTTGCACTTGCCATGCCCTCTTTCCAGCGTAATTCCCACCGCATCCATCCCACTGAGTGCAGGGCTCAGCTCATCTGTCACTTCTTTTTTTTTTTTTTAAAGATTTTATTTATTTATTTGAGAGAGAGAGCACATGAGAGGGGGGAGGGTCAGAGGGAGAAGCAGACTCAGGGAGCCCGACGCGGGACTCGATCCTGGGACTCCAGGATCATGACCTGAGCCGAAGGCAGTCGCTTAACCAACTGAGCCACCCAGGCGCCCTCATCTGTCACTTCTAAAAGGAAACTAGCCCTGCCCAGACACCCTCCCTCTCATGACACACCTCCACAGCACCCTGGGCTCCTCCTGGCTGATCAATTAATGTCTATTTCCCTCAGACTGTCAGCTCCGCGACAATAAGGACCAGAGTGGGTTTGCTCCCATGGTGTCCCCAGCACCTAGTGCAGCCCTTGATCTGAAGCAGTTGCTCAAAAAATATTTGTTACCTGAATGATCCCAAGACTCTCAATCTCGGCTACTTGTGTGGGTGTGGCCTTAGGCAGGGAATGACACCGTGGCAAGCTTCCTGGCTTAACCTGGGCGGTCTCACTGGGGATATGCTAACGAAGGAAGGGCCGGCAGCTCAGCCGGTTTTTACAGCTTCCCCCTGAGCACCCCGCCCCACGGAGGAACCTTCCCATCCCCAAGGCAGGTCTGTGCAGTTGGGAGCTGGAGAAGCACCCTCACAATAAGAGTCGGACCAAAATGAGAGCCCCTTGTGTGTTCCGTAGGCTTTGTAGCTTACAAAACAGTGTCTGCAATTCATATTATTTTCCTGATGAGGAAAACGAAGCAGAGGGAGGTCAGGGGACAAGTCCAAGGTGGCTAAGGCAGAACTTGAACGCGGCTCTTTTGAAACCAGCCAGTTTTTCTGAGGCCATTGTACAGGGGGAGAGGATGTGCTGCCAACCAGCAAAGATGCCAAGATTCTGGGGCTTTCGTTCTTTTATTTGTTCGTCCAGGTATGCACGCATTCATTCCTTTGTTCAGGAGGCACAGGCCCCGCCTGGTCTCTCCGGAGGCCGCAGTGGAACACGAACGTTCTGGAGCCCTGGTCCACCTGTGAGCGGCCTGAGCTTGCTGTAGATACTTTTTTGTGTTTACATGTAAATGTGCATTTTTCATGTAAACTTTCAAAAGATTCCCTGACACCACCTATCCTTCCCTCCCCTCTCTGCAAAAAGTTTAAGAACCACTGGGGTCATACATGCTAACTCAGTGTAAATGGGCAGTGGCCCACGGGCTCATCAGTCCTGCCCGTTTGGGTGACTAAGGCCCCAGCACGTGACCATCTCTGGCCCAAGTGATAAACCTGGTGTCTGGACCACATGAGTCATCCGCCGGCACCGCCGACCTGGGACAGAACGCTATAGAAACACACACGCATGTGCACACACGTCCGCGCGCGCACACACCCCCCCACACACACACACCATCGCCCGCTCTAAAACGGCTCCTGACTCCAGGGAGCTACTTTGGTTTTTTTCCCTCCAATATGAGTAACACGCAGTACTGCCCACCATGGTGACATTTATTGAGGACTTGTGTGTGTCGGACTCTACGATGCCTACCTCCTCAACTTTTTTTTTTTAATTTTATTTTTTAAATTTGTATTTAAATTCTAGCTAGTTAATATCCTCCTTGTCTTTTTATTTTTTTTTAAGATTTTATTTATTTGAGAGAGAGAGAATGAGAGACAGCATGAGAGGCGGGAGGGTCAGAGGGAGAAGCAGATTCCCTGCCGAGCAGGGAGCCCGACACGGGACTCGATCCCGGGACTCCAGGATCATGACCTGAGCCAAAGGCAGTCACCCAACTGAGCCCCCACCCAGGTGCCCCCCTCCTTGTCTTTTCAAATCCTCACAGCAGGCCCCTGAGTCGAGGAACTTGCCCAAGGTCACCCGGCTGGGGAGAGGTGGTGGTGGATGTGGGGTGAGGGGTGAGGAAAGCTCAATGTGTTTAAGATCCTTCAGGGATGGGGCAGTGGTCAGGGCTCTTAGCTCCCTGTGGGTACGAAGCCTAGACGCATTCTGCTGGAGTCATTCCTACCTTCATTCTTTCTTTCTCCGATTTCTTGAGCATCTTCTATATGCCAGGGCTGTGCGGGGGCTTGGTAGCTGGCCTCCAAGATGGCTTAGATGCTGCCCACATCCTGGCACCCACATCCTCCTGCGGGCCCCTCCCATACTGTGCCAGGGTGGTTGTGAGTGACCCGTGGCGGGGGGGCAGAAGCGAAGGCACAGCCCTTCCAGTGTGGGTTATGACAGACTGCGCTTCGTCTTGGGTGCTCTCCCCCTCTCTTGCTCTCCTCCTTTTGGGGGTCACTCCCTCAGTTGCCGGGCTGTGGACAGCCCCCTGGGGAAGCTCACAGGCAAGGAACTGAAGCCTCAGGCCAGCAGCCGGTGCAGACCTGAGGCCTGTCAACGACAACCACATGAGTGAGTTTGGGCGCAGCCCTCCAGCCCCAGTCAGGCTCTGAGATGACTATAATCTTGTTAGGACTCTTGGCTCAGAGACACTGTGGAGATAATAAGAAGCTGCTGAGTTTTTAGGGTGATCTGTTACACAGCAAGAGAGAACCAGAGATACATCTGTAAACACAATTGCCATGGTTCTCATATTCTATTAAAGGAGGCAGCCAGTGGAAGGAAGGAAGGAAGGGAGTGGGGGGAGAGGGAAAGAACTCAGTATATCAGATAGCAGGAAGTTCTATGGAGACAAATAAAGCAGGGAAATGGGAGGGGGAGGGAGCTTCGATTTAAAAAGGGTGGCCAGGGAAAGTCTGACTGAGCAGGGGCCGGTTAAGCAAAGACGTGAGGGAGCGAGCCATATAGAAATATGAGAGGAGAGAACATCAGGCAGCACGAACAGCACATGCAAAGGCCCTGAGGTGGAAGCTTGTCTCGATCATGTCACCCACCCAGAGCACAGTTTTTGTCTATTTGGCCACTAGATTGATTGTCTTCACCAGGCCTGTCTTTGACCATCTCATCCTACGGCCTCCAGGAGTGGGGAGGTGGCACGCTGAGCCCCCACTGCTCTCTTGTTCTCTCCCTAAAAGGCTTGGGCCCTCGACCTGGGCTCCGTGGCTGTATTCCGGGGAGTAACCACAGTGATAGATCTTCCCAGCCTTCAATCGGGGCAGGTGATCTGGGACAAATCCAAGTGAGACTGCAGGATGAGAGAAACGATGGAGGAAATGCAATTTGGACACAGAAACTCCAATTTCAAAGGCCCTCCAATAATGTACCTGGCTTACTGGTAGAATCATCTAACTCCATGCTGTTGCTGTAATCGCGGGTTACTTTTTGCCATTTACCGTTTTGGAGCAGGCAAAATACAAAGTGTGTCCCTGTGTCATAGCAGAGGTGACCAAAGCTGCCCATTTGATATGCCCAGCCGCCTTGCTTCTTGGTTTATTACTTAATAAAGCCTGAGGACTGCCTCTTTCTGTGCCCTCCTCCCTCTCAACCCAGGGATGCCTGCCTTGTCCTATAGTGCGTCCTCAGAGCCTCTCAGGGCTCCCCACGAGCAGGCCCATGGCCACAGCAACCGTATTTTTCAGATCAGTGCAGTGAGCCTGAAGTTATATGTAGAAGACAAAGACCCAGGAGCTGAAGATGGGGCTTTCTGGGCACGGAGTAGCAAATACCTCCCCAAGAGACCCACTCATCCCCCGCGGGGCGGGGGTGGGGGGAGCAGAGGAATTTTTCATTTATTCACTCTTGCATTCTTTCAACAAATTTTTCTTAAGCCTACTGTATGCCAGGATTGGGCTTGGTGCTGGAGAAACCATATAAGCAAGACAGAGTTCGGGGCGCCTGGGTGGCTCAGTTGGTTAAGCGACTGCCTTCGGCTCAGGTCATGATCCTGGAGTCCTGGGATCGAGTCCCGCATCGGGCTCCCTGCTCGGCAGGGAGTCTGCTTCTCCCTCTGACCCTCCTCCCTCTCATGCTCTCTGTCTCTCATTCTCTCTCTCTCAAATAAATAAATAAAATCTTTAAAAAAAAA
>NC_138383.1:21908670-21943087 GCF_054177405.1 Leptonychotes weddellii
GCAAGACAGAGTTCCTGCCCTGGGAGTGCTTCTAGTCTGCTGGGGAGACAGACAGGTGCATCAGCAGGGGCCGGGTGATTCTGGTAAACATGGGAGGGACATCCATCCCAGTTCAAGGGGAGGACCAGAGAGGAGCGTGTATGTGTGTCGATGTCAGGGGAAGGTTCCATGAAAAGTGACTTATTCTTCTTTTTTTTAAAGATTTATTTATTATTAGAGAGAGAGAGAGAGACAAAGAGCACAGGTGGGGGAAGGGGCAGAGACAGCGGGAGAGGGAGAAGCAGACTCCCCGCTGAGTAGGGAGCCCAACCCAGGGCTCCATCCCAGGACCCCGGGATTATGACCTGAGCTGAAGGCAGACGCTTAACCAATGGAGCCACCCAGGCACCCCAAGAAGTGACTTCTAACCCAAGACCTGCAGGATGAGTAGGAGTTAGAAGAAGAGGAGAACTGTGTCCAGGCAGGGAGAGAGCTTGTGCAAAGGTCCTGAGGCGAGAGAGGTGGTAGAAAGAGCAGAAGGCAGAGGGTCTTGTGAGCTTCATCCCTAAGGGCCACAGGGAACCACTGCGGGTTTGGAGCTCAGATTGACACAATCACATCTGTGTTTTAGAAAGATCACTTTTGTTGCTGTTACTGACTGCCCCTCCTTCTTTTCATGGCCCTGTGGCCGAGAAGGGCCTGTGGGGAGACCACAGCCCAGGCCAACCCAGTCCTCAGAGTGTAGGGGGGATAATGGCAGGCTCTTCTCTCCTCGGCATCCCATCCCATCTCAGCAGACTTCAGGGTCAGGTTCCGAGCGCTGCTATATTGGGCTCTCGTGGGTGAGGGTTCCATCCCGCCTCTGTC
This sequence comes from Leptonychotes weddellii, assembly GCF_054177405.1. NCBI lineage: Eukaryota > Metazoa > Chordata > Mammalia > Carnivora > Phocidae > Leptonychotes > Leptonychotes weddellii. The sequence goes on from NC_138383.1 coordinate 21,909,517, forward strand.
CACACTGGGCTGGCTGCCCCCCGGATTGAGGGGTTATTTGTATCTTCAGGGTGGCAGGGCCTCCTCCCCAGAGCCACGGAACCCAAGATAACAGGGCAGCCTGGGAGCTGTTTATGAAAAGGGTGGGCAGGGCCGGGGAGACGGTGACTGCTGCCACAGATATAGCAATTGGGGCGGGAAGGCTGTCTAAATTACAGCTCCCAGAATAGAAGGGCCCAGAAGGAGGGGCAGGGCATCCTACCAAGGAAGTCCTGGCGGCCGGCCAGGCCTGTCGGGCCTCCGGGCCTTGCTGCAGGCAGCACCGGGGTGGCCCGGGGCCGTGGCTGTGAAGTGGAGCCAGGCGGTGGCAGGGAGGCTCCTGGGGGTTGGGAGTGACCTTCTGGAAGGGGTGAGGGCAGGGCTGGGCTGAGGACGGGGGTGCCGTCTTGCCTGCCCCTGGAAGAGACTGCCTGTCACACACCTCTGAATATTTCACAGAAGTGTGAGAGAACCTGTACAAAGAACAAGAATGGGGGCGCCTGGGGGGCTCAGTTGGTTAAGCATCTGCCTTGCGCTCAGGTCATGGTGCCCAGGTCCCTGCTCAGCAGGGAGTCTGCTGCTCCCTCTCTCTTTCTCTGACAAATAAATAAATAAAATCTTAAAAAACATAACAAAACACCAAAAATGGCGGGCATCAGCACAGCAACTCTGAGTGAGGCCCTGCTCTGAGCGATAACATGTTAACACTTCAGCTCACCCTCAGGGCTGCGCGTGACGTAGCTATTATGAGACCCACTTTACAGAGGAGGACACCGAGGCCCACTGAGGTCAAGTATGTGCCAAGTAGAGCTAGGGAGTGATAAACTAAGATGCGAGCCCGGGTCTGTCTGACCTCAAAGCCCAGGCTCACTGTGAGGGAGGCTGTTGGAAACCTTAGTTTCCCGGGCTCGGTTTTCTCCTCTCTCGTGGATCACAGCCCCTTGCTCCGAACCAGCGTCCCAGAGCTGTAGGGGTCACACGGGGACGGGGTGTGTGCTGGGACGAGATGCAAGTCGAAAGGCCTGGCTGAACTGTGTGATCTGCCTGCCGCAGGCCTCTGTTTCCTCATCTGTAAAATGGGGATCATTGTAGGTAACTCAGAGGGTCCTCGGAGAATCTAATGAGAATATGTATGTGTGAAAGTATTCATATCTTTGAAGGCAGATTGCAGACTGGAAAGTGACACATTTCAAGTGATTAATATGTGAAAGGAGAATATTGACAAAGGCAATGATTTCTGGTTCACTAGGGGGGCTCACAACATCTCCAAGGAACATCCTCCTTTACTTTTTTTTTTTTTTAAGATTAATTTATTGAGAGAGAGAGAAAGAGTGAGTGGGTAAAGGGGCAGAGGGAGAGAGAGAATCTCAAGCAGACGCCACGCTGAGCGGAGCCCAATGCGGGGCTCGATCTCACGACCCTGAGATCATGACCTGAGCTGAAATCAATAGTCAGATGCTTAAGCCACTGAGCCACCCAGGTGCCCCTGGAACACCCTCCTTCAAAATGAGGAATCAGGGATGCTTACCTGGCTGGCTCGGTTGGAGGAACATGTGACTCTTGATCTCAGGGGCGTTAGTTCGAGCCCCACGTTCGGTGTAGAGATTACGTAAATAAATAAAAACCTAAAAAAATTAAAATAAAATGAGGAGTCACCCTTTGCTTATCCTTGGTAGGTATTCAGTTCTCCTGTAGGTTGTGGCTTAAAGCAAGGCACACCTGCATTTAAAGAAAATTTTATTACTTATTTATGTATTTATTGGTGAAGATTTGGTGCCTTGAAACTGTATTTCAAGTGGTGTACCCAAGGTGCCGATTTTCAGCTGAGGCTGAGGACCGTCCCCTCCTCCCCAATCCCCAAGTTCCCAGCGCCAGCTGTTTCCTGGGCTGGGGGGGTCTCCATACAGAGACAGAGCTTTGGGCTGGATGACCCTTGTCCCCAGCCTACTGCTGGCTTTCAGAGCCTCCTGCCTTCCCACGTGCGCTACTTAATGTTGTGCAAGATCCTCTGGTCTGCCCCAGGGGAGGAGCCGCAAGGAACCTCAGAGACTAGAACTTGCTGGTTCATCTGCAGAGCCAAGGGCAGGTTAAGGGGATTGAGTCCCGGAAAAAGAAGTGACACCTGCCTGACTGCCTCCTCTTTCTCCCCGGCTCAATGTCTGTGGAGACCGAGCACCATGCAGGGAGCGGGGAACCACACGTTCTGCCTGCTCATCCCCAGCCCTGCAGCGGTCCCTTTCCAAGCTCAGGTCTTCGGCTCCCCCGCTCTAGGAGCGTCAACATCTACTTGGCCGCTGTACCTCCTGGTGAGGTTTCTGATCGAGCTGTTAGGACTGCTCTTGGCCTGGAGAAATTGCCCCGGATGTAGCCGGATCCTACCACTATCCACCAAATCACAGCTCCTGGCCAACTCCTAGGTCTGTCCTAGGGAGCATTCCATGGAGAGTCACCAAGACAGAGTCCCTCCCGCGCTTACTCGTTCGTGTATGAATGTTTATCGCATACCTGCCACGTATCTGGAACTATTCTAAGCACCAGGGGCACAGACAAGTTTGCCCTTGTGGAACTCGCATCTAATGGGGGAGGCGACCGACAAGTAAATATATCAAGTCCCGGAAGGCGATATGTGTTACAGGGAATAGAGAGAGCAGGGAAGGGTACTGTGAGGGAGGGAGGGGTGATCCTAAATCAAGGGCAGTTGGAAGCCTCGCTGATGAGGTGCGGGGCACAGTGGTGCAGACAGCTGGGGAAGAGCCTTCCAGCAGAGGAAAACAAACAGCAGGAGGCCAGCGTGTGCATGGAGTTGAGTGAGCTGGGGGTGGGGGGAGGGCTGGAAGGATAGAGGTATTATCCAGGGAGGAACAGGTTTGAAGGATGAAGTTCAGTGCTGTGAAGATTTTCCTAAAGTCTAACTCAAGTCCCTCAAGCCAGTTAGTTTAATTAAGCTGGGTTAAGGGTTCAGGTGCTGATTTGTTCTTTCTTTGACTCTAACCTCATCTCACATCTCTGGGGAGAGTGGCTGAGTTTCCCCTGGAAGGCAGTGTTTCCTGAGTTCCTGCCCAGGCCCGGCCTTCCTTCTGCCTCTCCACACCGCCCCCCACCCTGCCCTTTCCCACTCCCCCGGCATCCAAGGTTGACCCACCTGCCTGCCCACCTGCCTTAACCCCTCCCAGCACACACACACCTAATGTCCTTATCACTTCCCCTGCATCTTCTCTCTCCAGCTAGACTGAGAGCCCTGGCGGGCGGGACTAGTTTTTTCAACTGCTTGGAGTTTATTGCACTGGGCACCACAGAGGTCTCCATAAATACGCTTGAATTGATTCGGATGTGGATGCTCAACGTGGGCCAGCTCTCTTCTTGGGGACGCATGGGCTCCAAGCAGCCTTCTTTGTACAGCAGCCCCCCACCCCATGGGCTTGAGGGATGTGAGGAGGGCTGGAGGTTACTAAGCATGGTGGGGGCGGGATCCCGGGCTCACACTGGGAGAGTTGAGCTGGAATTTCTGATTCCCTTCCCCCACCTTGGACTTGACCGTCTGCATACTAAATTCCTGTCACCTCTAGGATGTCCCACAACATGAGACTGTGGTCTCTCAACCCCTGGGTTCCAAGGTGTCCCAGGGGCTGCTGTAGGGCAGGGGAGGCTCAGTGAGATCCCTCTGCCCCACTCCCACTCTGACAGGGGGAGGAACTCTGCTTTTATTTACTTTACATGTGTGTTTCCAGGGATGGTTTCATTTCAAAAGAGGATTTCCTTCCAAGGACACACATACACACACACACACACACACAGAGCAAAACACCGATGTAGCTGAAAGTGATAGAAACCCTGGCTCTAGGGGTGCCTGGGTGGCTCAGTCGGTTAAGCATCTGCCTTCGGCTCCAGTCATGATCCCAGGGTCCTGGGATCAAGCCCCGCATTGGGCTCCCTGCTCTGCCGGAAGCCTGCTTCTCCCTCTGCCTGCTGCTCCCCCTGCTTGTGTTCCCTCTCTCTCAAATAAATAAATATAATCTTTAAAAAAAGGAAGGAAAGGAGAAAGGAAAGAAAGAAAGAAAAAGAAAGAAAGAAAGAAAGAGAAAGAAAGAAAAGAAGAGACCCTGCTCTAAGAGCTGGCGTTATCTGACCAGGGCTGGCCTCCTCCTCATCTAGAAACAGGAGGAACATATGGGAATATTTCTCCAACCATAGGATGGTAGCTGTCATGTTCCTCAAAGCAGCATTTTCTGACTTTAATGTTCGCGACCTGGGGAGCAGACACTCTGGTGATTCTGACCCAGGTAACCTGTACACCACGTCTTGACCCTGAACGTGCCCGATCTCGTCTGATCTCAGAAGCTAAGCAGGGTCGGACCTGGATAGTACTTGGATGGGAGACAAACATTGCTTTTTAAAAAAATTCCTAAAGGAGAATGATTTCTGGAAGGATCTGTAAGGAACAAGTAAGGGCGGTTACCTCTGGGGAGGAGAGCTGGGAGGCTTGAAGGCGGGGGAGGCAGGTATTCTCGAATTCTGTACCACATGCATGTGTAGTTGAACCACATACATGTATAAATAAATGTAAGTTTCTTTGAAAAGTAAAATTAAAACATTCAAGTACAAGGTAAAAAAACCAACACCCTGAATATAGCCCTCGCCTTGTTCCCACTGCAGATTGGAGCTGAACCACAGGGAAAGCCAGCAAACTTGCTCCCGAGGACTCTGGGAGGACAGAGTGACCCGGGGATCTTGAGAGGAGGGGCGGGGGAGTCACCCAGCCAACCTCTCCCTCGGGCGCAGCAGAAGGTGGGCGAGAGGGGTGGTCCGTGTCTCCCCCGAGGGGGCTGCCAATGATAGCAGACGTGCTGAAGGGACAGACCAGGCAAGCCAGCAACCCCCCTGGGCTCCGAACAACTGCCTCGAGGCGTGGTGCTAAGCTGCACGCTGGGCTCTTCCCTCGCTCCAGTGTCAGTCCCTCCAAGGCGCAGCCCGTGTCTTGCTCGTCCTGCGCCCGGATGCACAGGCCTAAGGAGGCCCCCTGTGCCCCCCGCCCGGCGGAGGGGTGCTGCTGCGGCCACAGTCCCTCGTCACCGGCAGCTTTTCCATCCCAGCTGGGCCCCGATCACCCTGACAGGCCGACGTTACCAACATCTTCATCCAAAATTGAGGGAACGGTCTTGCGTCTACCGTCTTGTATTTTGTGGTTCTCCTGGCTGAGCCACTTCACTTCTTTGGATTTGTCATCTGTCAAAGGGGAGCCCTGGTTTCTGATTTAGCCACGGGCCAGGGAACACCTAAGAATCCAGGGGTTCAAAGAGGCAGTAAGGGAGAGGCAGAGACCCGGTTCAGACCAGCTTCTGAACTGAAATATTTCTGCTGCCCCATCAGCCTGGGGAGGTGGCCGGCTGCCCCTTATCACTGATGCGGAGATACTCGGAAAGGGTTGATAAACCCACTTACTTTCTCCTGTCGCTTTGGTTATTATTAGGAATTTGTTAGGAGAGAGGGACAGGCAAAGGTATACCTTTATGCTTATTTAATAACCTTTTTTTTTTTTTTCGCATATTCCTGTGGCCACAGGCGCTGGGCAGGCAAGTATAATTACAATACAGAGAAAAGGAAGAACATTTAACTCCTTATGGCCGGCCCTTGCCTGCAGAGAAAGTATCCAGGAATACGAAGGCGGGAAGGCTTCTCTCACAGAGATGGGAAAACTAAGGCCAGGATTTGGAAGGGGCTTGCCCAAGTTCCACCAGTCGGAAGGCTCCGGCGATCTTTAATGGGATTTATTAAGGAGAAAATAGGAGTGTTGGTTCTTAGCCCAGTCCTAATGCAGTGAGGCAGGGAAAGGTGGAGCCTGGGGGACAGACAGGAGGGGGAGGGTGGTGTCGTCCTACAAAAGGAGGGCGGGGAGTCCAGAACAGGATCCAGGACCTCGGTCCTCCCTCACCCTTGCAGATCCTTGAAGACTGCCATTTCCTCACCGGAGGACGCAGGCGGCCAAAGAGGGAGATTGTCTGTCCACTCCTGAGCCCAGAGCCTCACCCCGAGGAACGACAGGGGCGGATAGGCGTTCTCCCATTTCTGCTAGTTCTGTTAAGTTCTCCTGATGTGCTTCTGGCCAAGTGCCTTCGCCCCTCAGTCTTGCCACCTGCAAAATGGGGTCACCGCCCCTGCCCCACCGCGCGGGCCAGGAGGGCCTAGGAGGAGGGGTTCGGGGCCTGGCTGCGGGGCAACAGGTTCCTCCCCGCTCCCCCAGGGCCCGGCCCAGAGAGGCGTCTGGAAATTGCACCGAGCCAGCCAGTCTGGGAGGGAAACAATCAGCAGCCCCGACGCGGGGATCAGAGCAGCTCCGCGGACGGCGGGGCCGGGGGGCCGGGCGGGCGGCGCAGGGCGGAGAAAGGCGCGTGTCGCACGCAGCTCCCCCCCCATCCCCGGCCCGTCCCCGCCGGTGGCCGCGGCCGCCCTTCCTCCCGGCGCTCGGCTCGGCGCGCGGCCCGCACGGTCCCGGCCCCGCTCGGCTCGGGCTCCCGCCGGGCGTTCCCCCCGCCCGCCCCCCGCTGCCTGGCGTGTGGCCCGGGGCGCCGAGCCGGTCACGTCCGGGAAGGAGGGGACCCGGCGGGCAGCGGCCCCCGCCCAGCCCCGGGCACGCCCCTGCGGGCGCCACGTCCCGGCGCGGGTGCGGTCCCCGGGCGCGACGCCCTCTCGGGGGCCCCGGGGCGCGGTGGGGGGGAGCCCCGCGCCCGCCGGACGCCCCTGTCCCCAAGAGGTGGCGCTTCCCGGAGCCCCCTTCACTGCCCCGACCCTCGGTCAGCTGAGAGCTGGCAACTTGGGGGCCAGAAGCAAAGCCAACCGGGAGGAAGGGGCGCCAACGACCGGAGCTGGGGTCCCCTCCTCCGCTGCCGGGGCGGCTGGCGAGCGTTTCCTCCGCTCGGTACCGCCGCCCCTGCCCCCGAACGAGCCAGAACTCGCCCTTGAACTGTAGGACGACCTCCTAGGCGGAGGAAGGTGGAGAGAGCCCCCGGGTCAACCTTGTGGTTTGACGGATGAGGAAACCCAGGCCCGGAGAAGGGCCCTGACTTGCTCACGGTCCCCACTGCAAGGTAGCGCCTAGGCCACGTCTTTGTCGCCCAGCCCAGGGCCCTTTCTCCGACACCCCGTACCCTACTTCAAATTAAGTCAAATCCACCCTTGGGCTAAGGACAGCCAGACTTTTTGCCAAGAGTGGTTTGGCTAAATTAGTGAATAGCCAAGGGGGGAAAAAAAGGAAGGTTTCTAATAAAAGCTGTCTCCACCCTCCGGGGTGTTCTCGGCGCTTACCCACCGGCTCCACAAATCACCTGCACAGCCTCGCTGGACAAGGGCGGCCTGGCAGAAACAGGCACCCCCCTCCTTTCTTGCCCCACCCCCCTCCCCACACACAGTGGCATTTTCTTCTCTGGTACCTGGAAGGGGCACAAATGCCCAGCGACCTGATTTGATCCCTTGCTGCCTGTGTTGTTTTTTCTGCCTTTAGAAAGTGGCCAGGGCTGGGAAAGTGGGGCTAGGAGACGGATTTGATTCTTCTACTGTCTTTTACCTCTAGCTAGGGTTCTTGCGTTCTACCCAGGGCAGATCTCAAACTGTGTCCCATGATTATATTTAGACATCCCTTCATTCCCGGTCTTTAGGGAGGGCTAATTTAGCTATTGTCCAAACATACCAAGGCAGGGTTTCAAACCACACCAAGGATGACCCTTTGCTTAAAAGCCCCACATCAAAAGTAGCTCCTCCTAGATCCCCACCCTGCCCCCTGACAATTCAGTGAGGCAATGGCCAGCTGCCGGATGGTGGTAGATTACAAAACTTAGCTTGGCCAAGACTTTCTGGGTCAGGGTAACCCAGAGGGGGAACTGAGAACCCCAGCTCAAAATCTAGATCACCCTCAACATGTGTGTGGTTGAGCAGATCATTCAACCCCTGGAGGACTTTGCCTCCATCCCCACTCTCTTGGAGAACCATTCCATCTTCTCAACTGTTAGAGAAACAACATCTCATCTCAAGCGTGATGACTGACCTCAAAATACTTTCGGGTGACTGATCTACACTCACAGAAGGAAGAGAGGCACATCTGACCCCCCAATCCTTGTCATACCTGTGTGTATAATGTATATATGGAATTCTGTGTCCCAGAGAGCCACTTGAGGGTTTAGGAATCCTGGGTCTTTCACCTTTCTGTGCTTCTCACCTCAGTCACTGAGACAGAGGTCCTCACAGACCTTTAAATAGGGAAGCCACCTTCAAGATCATGCATCCTGGTCCTTTCTTTCTTTCTTTCTTTTTTTTTTTTTTAATAAGATTTCATTTATTTGAGAGGGAATGAGTGAGAGAGAGAGAGAGAGAGAGCACAAGCCAGGGGAGAGGCAGAAGGAGAGGCAGACTCCTCTGCACTGAGCAGGAGCTCCATGTGAGGCTCGATCCCAGAACCCTGAGATCATGACCTGAGCCGAAGGCAGACGCTTAACTGACGGAGCCACCCAGGCGCCCCCACTGACCCTTTTCATTTTGAAATGATTCCATAATTATTAATTTGTATATTGAGTACCTGCCATGTGTTACAGCTGAAGACTGTTCTCTTCACTCAGGCCCACAGCGGGACTAGGAGACAAACAAGTCAGACGTTAGTTATAAACAATGTGAGAAGACGTGTGACAGTCATGTGCGGAGCGTAGGAGGGACCAAGGAGGGACCAGCTCTGCTTGGGGAAGAATCCGATATACAAAGGAGGTGATACCTGAGCTGGATTTTGAAGGATAAATGGTTGGCCCAGAAAGGTGAGTTGGGATAGAGGCTGAGTTAGGACTACAACCCTGTTTCCTAGGCTGGCTGGTGCTCTTTCCTCACATGGCCACTATTTCTATCACCTTGAGATGACTCTCTAGGGAATCTGAAGAGCTGAATTCCCAGCTGCCTGACATGGGGCAGCCATGCTGTAGTCTGGGAAAGGCCATGATGCTGTTCAGCCTTGACTCTGCATCCAGCAGCAAGACCAAATCAGCCTTGGCAATAGAGGGAGGAAATAAGAGACAACCGATCAAGCAGACAGACCATGCCAGGCAGCAGTGAGGATTTGAATCTTTGAAACTCTTGACATAGCCTAGTTTTGTTTTGCCTGGGCAAGGAGAGCAAAGGTAGATTCTATTTCTTTCTCCACTCGTAGGCACCAGAAGTGTAGCCTGGTGAATCCAAACAGTGGATTCTTGGTTGTCTGTGTGTGGCTTTTCCACTAGTGGAGAAACTCTTTCCCAGACTTCCTGGTCCCTGCCATCTGGCATGGGGTGCTCAGAGGAGGCAGATGTCTTAGTTCAAGACAAATCCAACTCAGAATGGCAACCAGCTGGGCTAAACATGCAATTATAGAATGAAAATCCAACAAAAAATGAAGTTGGAATCTATTGCTCTTTTTGGATCAGTCTCTATATTGCTTCTCGTCCTTTAAAATATGAACGAATTAGAATTTTTACATTATTTTAAAAGACTGGAATATGAGCACTAGGTGTTATACGCAACTGATGAATCACTAAGCTCTACCTTTGAAACTAAGAATACACTCTATGTTAATTAATTGATTTTAAATTAAAAAAAAGACTGGCATAAGAGAAATACGTAAGCGAAAGGATGAGGTCCTGGGACTGACTTCCTGAGAGGCAGAGCGGCAGCAAGGCCGTGAACTTGCAGGCTGGCTTAATGGCCACTTCACTCTGGGGGAGTCAGTTTCCTTACCTAGAACACGAGAGCTGAGACCCCAGGACCCCGAGATCATGACCTGAAATGAAGGCAGATGCTTAACCGATGGAGCCACCCAGGCGTCCCTATAGAGTTCTGACTCTTGAACCTACCGCTCACCTGCCTGATTCTGTCCTTTGCCGTGTGGAAAACAGTGTGTCCTGGTGACCGTCTCGCACATCAGTCTAGAGCGCCAGAGTGAAGGAACATGGCGAGGGTGGAGAAGGAGAAGCATGTGCCCAGGGCCCAGACCTGAGAGAGCGTGTGCAGAGGGAGGACAGGGAGGATGGTCTCAGGGACAGGCAGAGGGGCTGTAGGTGGTGGTGGGGGTGGCCAGAGGGAAGCAGGGGAGGCAGAAGAAGGGCCGTAGACAGGTCTGCCCGTTGCTGGTCAGGTGGCCTTGATGGAACCTGCTCTCCTGTCATTCCCACAAACTGTGGTTCAACTCATGGGGCAGCTCTTGGGATTCACCAGAGTGGGTCTCCCACTTCGGTGGAGGTTTCAGAGTCTCCATCATTGGTGTCCTGAGCCGAAGTCCCCAGCTCTCTCCCTGACCTGTCCCCAGGGTCTAAACACTTGGATCATGAAGTGGAAAAACCCAAAACTCTTGAAAAGCATTCTGTTCTTTCACTCAAGACAGTGGGTGTGAGTCTTAATAGACCCAACCCAAACATGTCACATCATCCCCAAACACATAATTCCACTCCTTCTCCTTGTGGTAGGGATCTGGGCAGAAAGATGGGGCTCCCCCACGACGAGGACAGTAAATAAAGGAGTCTTAATTTGTAACCAGCTCCTGTTTGAAGTTCTAATTTTGTAGCTTTCCAGGGTGAGCATTATTCTGTGGTCTAAGATTGGCTGGCATCTTATTTGCTAACCCAAGCCACCATCATTCACCTCAGCCGGCCTACATTCCTGTTCTTTAAACGTTCTGCTGCTCCAGGCCTGCATTGGGCTGGCATTTCCCTGATGAGTTCGCTGGATTTTCATCCACCACCAAGCTGGCTGCCAGCAGTGGATGTCCTCCCACCTGGGCCCCGCGGGAGACCTCGCAAAACCGAGCTGTGAAGCTGGTGCGTCCTAAACTGATTGTCACAAAGTCACAACCGGAAAGCAAGGAAAGTCACTTCCACACACCGAATACCCACTGTTCTCATTTTTCAGGTCAATATTCCTGACTCCAGGGGAGCGTCCCTCATTCCTCCAACGGATCGGTCTCTCATTCCTCTGCTCCTGGCCCCCTTGATGCGGTCACTTCACACCCGAGGGGCTGCCGGGGGCTGTGCTCCTGCATTCATCCTGTGGGGACCACTGACCCCCCACCCCAAACATCAACGCCTGTCCATTTCCCCAAGGCGGTGTGTGTGTGGGGGGGGATACTTCCCAGGAAAAGTCTTCTTTGGCTTGATCTGTGCCCACCCATTCAGGCTGGCCATGCTCTGTGGTTTCCATTCCTGTCATCCACTGACAACATCACAGAATGGGACTTACCACCATTAACACTGCGCACCAGCGGACAGCACAGAATCCTGGTCTGCGCGGTTGTGGTCCTGAATGGTTTTCTTCTTGCCTGGTCTCCTCTTTCCCATCAAGTCCATATTAGTGGATACCACACAACAGGTGCTTGGGACAGGTTAGCTGGGGCCTTGCGTTGGGTTCCCTGGAAACTGGTGATTTAGGAGCAGGAGGCTTACTGCTCACTCCATTACTCCTCTTTTTTTTAAAATAAGTCCTCAGAGAGTGATCCTGGCACAGTCAGGGCTCTACCGGGGAAACAGACCAGGAGGAGGTATCTCTCTCTCTAGCTGTATCTTCATCTCCATATCTAGCTGTATCATCTATCTGGAGATTTACTGCACCGGACTAGCAGGCACAACTGTGGGGGCCAGCCAGACAAATCCAAAACTCAGCAGGCAGGCCCACAGGCTGAAACTCTAAGGCAGGAGCAAACGCGAATTTCTTCTTCAGGGAAACCTTGGTGTTGATCTTAAGGTCTTTCAACTGATGAGACGGGGCCCACCGAATTATCAAGGATGATCTCCTTTACTTAAAGTTGTTAGATAAAGATGTTATTAAATAGCATCACAGCAACACCTAGATTAGCATTTGGCTGAATAAGGGTACTCTAGCCTAGCCAAGTTGGCACACAGAACTCAACCATCACAAGCCCTGTGACAGGAAAGGCAAACCCATTCTCGGAATATGTGTTGCTTCCAGTCATGATTAATTGTTGCTTCATTAATTGGGAGGGATCCAATCTGATCAACTTATCATCAAGTGGCTAGTTGATCTTTTTGAGGGATGGTGATGCCATCTTAGAGGCGTGGCACTGGTCTCTTATTGAGAGATTGGTTGATAGTAGCTAGATGAATCTTGGTGAGTGGGAGCTCATGCTAGTTGGCCCACTTATAACTTTCATTATTTACTCCCTGGATCTCCATTCATGTACCCATTGAGTGAGCACCAGGCTGACCAATGAGAGGGGCTCGTTAATGTCCACTGGCCCGGCCATTCGGTCTACTTAGTTACGTAAGTGCATCTACCATGGTGGATGCCCAATGATGGGCATTAATGTGTAATGTGAAGATCTTCACATCTCATGCCCCTTCCCACAGGCCTGCACCCCTATCTCATTACCATGCCTCTTTGTCCCTGATCTTCCAAACTTTCTCTCTCAAGCCCCTGGCCAACTAGTCAAGTCATTTGCTGCCATCCATGTCTCTGGTATATTCTTACCTTGGGCTATTTTTCTTTCCACACATAGTGAATGCCCGGGTATACTGCCAAAGCTCTGCCCACTGGGAGTTCCCCTCACTGCTGTTTTTCAGGATCACCCAGAGTAGGACTGTAGTGCACACAATGTCTAGTCCCAGCTTGCATCCAGCAAGCCAACCCATCTGTGAACCAAGCCCTGCGTTTTCCCCCTCTACCTTCAGATGATCATAAAGGACCCTCCACCCTCTGCCTCCACCCCTGCTCTCAAGTAGCCAGCACACATGTAAGCAGAAGGAGAGTTGCCAGTGTCATGGTGGTGGATTGCACAGGGGGCTGGGCCACATGCATGCGTAGCTTGCTTCCACGTCTTACTCGTGTCCCCTGGTTTTGCCAAGTTCACTCCTGGATATATATATATTTTTTAAAGATTTTATTTATTTATTTGAGAGACAGAATGAGAGAGAGATAGAGCACAAGAGAGGGGGGAGGGTCAGAGGGAGAAGCAGACTCCCCGCCGAGCAGGGAGCCTGATGCGGGACTCGATCCTGGGACTCCAGGATCATGACCTGAGCCGAAGGCAGTCGCCCAACCAACTGAGCCACCCAGGCGCCCCTGGATATATTCTTTGTATCTTCGAGTGCTGCTAGGCCCATGCGACTTTATGAATTGGTGGGTCTGACAGCATTGAGCTCACGAGGGAAAGTTCTGGCTGCATGAACACTGATGGCCGTGGTCACGTGTTCTGTTTCTACCAGGATCCAGCAGTATTCCAGAAGCTGTTTTGCCAGAGGTTACTAATGATCTTACACAGATGGCATGGCCCTGTGTCTACACAATTCTCCTAATGGGGCTTGCCATAACCTCCGCATAATTTCTTCATAGATGCCTCCAATATCACAGCCGTGAGGCCCTTCCCTGGCAGGTGGTAGGCCTGCTCGCACATGGCCTGGACCCACCAAAGAACCCTTTCGTATTCTGGACCCCACTTGAAGTGGGCGTCCCTCTATGCCGTCAGTGTTACGAGTTGAAGCAGCATGACTAAAGTATGGAAAGATCCAGAAAGGCCTACCAGGCATTGCACTTGTTTCTTTGGGGTGGGAAGTGCAGGATGAAGTGATGTGTCCTTTATTTCAGACGCCCTGGGTCACTGGACATGTCACTGGCATTGCAGGACCGTAAATCTCAAGGCTTGTTTTCCACCCTCTAGAGTGTATGTGTCTTAGCAAAGCCTCAACATACTTGCCGCTGCTAGCCCATCCAGTCTGATTAACATGATGTCACCAAGAGTGGGTCACTGTGATGCTCTGCAGGATGTTAGGTAGGTCCCTTTGGACCATATTATATCAGAGTGGGGGGGGGGGTAACACAGGTAGAGGGTAGGGAGAATTAGACAATAACATATACTTTTATCTGTCTAAATGAATGTAAATTTTTCCTAATTCTCCTTGGCAGGGATAGGGAAGAAAGCATTCACTAGATCAGTGGCCATAAAGCAGGTGCCCGAGGCCGCCTTAGCCAAGATACCACATCTGTGTCAGTGGGCCTACTACTTGTTGAGTTTGCCGTGGTCCGTTTGAGCCCCGTAGGCTCTGTCCGGTCTTTGCAGAGGCCAGACTGGTGAATTTATGAGGCTATCATGGAGATGACCGCTCCTGACGTGTTCTGTTAATCCCCTCCGCAGCCCTCTGCAGATCAGCACCCCCCACCCCCCTGATCTGACACGGCCCCTCATTATGATCACTGAACTCACCTGCTTCTGATGTTTGCTGCCATCTGGCCTCTATCATGTAAGGATCCCATCATTCCCGTTGCTGCTGGGGAGTCTAGTCCAACCTTATAGCACCCTACAGCCCTTGATCCCAGCCCAGAACCTTGTCCCAGCTCCATACGTGGCAGCTGGGTCCTGCAACTTCACGATACAGAGCCTGTGTCAGTCAGAGTCCAGTCGGGAGACAGAAACCATGGAGTCGTCTGAACGGGGAAAGTTTAATATGTAAGTAATGAAGTCTAACGGGGACCTGGAGTAATGAAGGATTGGCTAGTAAACAAACAAACAAACAAACAAAGAGAACTCAAAAGTATCTCACAATAGCAGATGAAAGGACCAGCCACTGCCCCTAATGCGGAGATAGAGCCCTTTAGTGGCCTCCCCAGGGCTGAGACCTCGATCTCATCAAGAGGACACAGTCATGGCTCATCGGATGGCAGGGAAGTCGTCGTGCTGAGCAGGTGGGTCTTGCGGGAAATTTGCCCCGCAGAACTCACCAAAATCTGCCCTCTGGGATGCCTGGAAATCCAGGGAGGTCGGTCATTGGAGGCAGTCCCCACTGAAGTGCCTGACGAGGGTGCTGGGGAGGCTGCTGGCCTCTGAGTGCTGCCGACTGCCAGGTCTTTACCAGACCATCGGTAAGCTGTCCAGGCCAGGGAGGCCAGGGGCTGGAGAAGCTGCAGGAGGCTGCCAAAAGCTTCACCCTAGAACTAGGAAGAGAATCCCTTTCTCCTGCAATGAGGCAAAAATTGACAACTGGCCCAGTCCTTTTCTTCCTTTAACAAGGCCAGCATTTCCCTAGCTGGGTTGTGACTTGGTTACTGGTCTGGTGGCCAGGAGAAGAGGTGGGGTAGATCCAGAGAGGTGGCTCTGCATCTGCTTTCAGCAAGAGGGGAACATTATCCTTTTGCGGGAGGGGTGAACCACTTCTGCAGTCCCAGAGGGTTAAAGGAGATCTGGAACTTACTGGACCCAGATGTCCCCAAAACAAATGTCAGGGTCCCCCCCTTCCCAACCCCTGACCTTGTCATAGTAGGTTCTCAATGGATAAGAATTCAGCTTTATTTGGAGCTCTGCTACTTTTATAATTAAGTCTTGGGCCCAATCTTCAGCTTTTCTGCTTGCTGGCCGCAAGAGATGAGAGTTGCTCCTTATGTTCCCGAGGCAGTTAGTTTTCTATTGCTGCATAAAAATTACCACAAGCAGGGGCACCTGGGTGGTGCAGTCGGTGAAGCATCGGACTCTTGGTTTTGGCTCAGGTCATGATCTCAGGGTCATGGGATCAAGCCCCGTGTGGGGCTCTGTGCTCAGTGCAGAGTCTGCTAGAGATTCTCTCT
This sequence comes from Leptonychotes weddellii, assembly GCF_054177405.1. Classification (NCBI taxonomy): domain Eukaryota; kingdom Metazoa; phylum Chordata; class Mammalia; order Carnivora; family Phocidae; genus Leptonychotes; species Leptonychotes weddellii. The sequence continues at coordinate 21,925,099 of NC_138383.1, forward strand.
CTCCCTCTCCCTCTGCTCCTCCCCCTGCTCTCTCTCTCTCTCAAATAAATAAATAAATAAACAAACAAATAAAATCTTTTTTAAAAATTACCACAATCAGCTGCTTAAAACACCATCCACTGATTATCACGCAATTCTGTAGGAATCTGGGGAGGCTGGACTGGGTTCTGCTCGGAGTATCAGGTCAGCTGTGCCATGAAACAGAGCATGATCGTGGGAGTAGAATTTCATCACAGTGACAGGTTTGGGGATTAGGACGTGGAATCTTGGGGGGCCACTTGTAGACTTCTGCTGACCATGCTCCTGCAGATTCACGTCCCTCCCAAATGCAGAATACCTCACCCCCCTCCAGGTTTCCACGGGTCTCATCCTATTATGGCATCAATTCAAAGTCCAAAATCTCATCAAAGTATCATCAGCTCCAAAGTCCAAACTTGCATCATCTAGATCAGATACAGATGAGGCCTCTGAGTACAGCCCCTTCAGGGCAGCTCCTGGACGCAGCTCCTCTCCATTTATGGGCTCACGAAACTAAAGCATTAAGTTATGTAGTCCCAACATTCCCAACATATGGGGTGAGACAGGCATAAAAGAACAGTTAGAGTCTGGTTCAAAAAGGGGGAAATGTCACCAGTCCAAAGGAGTTTTCAAATCGAGTCAAGCACACTCTGTTAGGTTTCAGGCCTGGGAATAACCCTTCATGGCTCACGACTCTGCTCCCTGGGCTCGTGGATCTTTGATCCTTGAGTCACTCTTCCTTTCTCATGAAAGACAGCACATGTTTGCTGCATGTCTTCCCAAACTGCTTTCTGTCAGTAAAATGTGGGGAAGCCAAAAGCTTCTTTCATTTTCTACTGTCCCCCTCAGTCCATCCTCATGCTGTTTCTCCAGGTATACTTTTCAAGAACCTGTGGGCTTTGCATGGAATACACAGGGATCTGCTCCATTAGACCAAAGGCTCTCCCCACAGATCTTTCCAGGATAATCCCTTCTATTTGACTTCTGCTGAGAAGGCTAAGGGGCAACACCCCCTAAGCTTCCTAGAGCCCCCCCCCCGTTTGATTGAGACTATGAAGAATACCCTTGATATAGATTGAATTGTGTCCCCCTGAAATTCAGATCCTTGAAATCCTAACCCCCAGCACCTCAGAAGGTGACTTTATTCGGAAATAGGGTCGTTGCAGAGATGATTCGCTAAGATGAGGTCAACCTGGAATAGGATGGACTCTTAATCCAATATGCCTGGTGTCCTTATAAAAGTGGGAAAGTTGGACATACACACACTGGGGAGCGCCATGTAGAGATGGAGACAGACATGGGTGACGCTTCTACAAGCCGAGGAAGGCCAAAGATCGCCAGCAGCCCAGCAGAAGCTGGAAGAGAGGCAAGGGATGGATGCTCAGCTTCAGAAGGAACCAGCCCCGCTGACACTTCCATCTTGGTTTTGTGGCGGAGACAATACATTTTCATTACATAAGCCGCCCAGCTTGTAGTCCTTCGTCGCGGCAGCCCTAGCACACTGATGCAACCCTTGCTCTCCTGTGACTGGCCTCTGGGTCCTTCTCAAGTTTCAGCAAAAGGTTGTAGAGTCACATACCCGAACTTCGCTCCTCGCCCGTGCTGGGTGGCCACTTCGGAATGTTAGTATCGTCTGCGTTCTGGGTAGGCTGAGCCTTTCCCCGATCATCACGTCCTGGCTCCTTTTTAAAAGTTTTCCCCTTAATTTCTTTCTCTCCTCTTGTATTTTATTTTATTTATTTATTTATTTTTAAGATTTTATTTATTTATTTGACAGAGAGAGACACAGCAAGAGCAGGAACACAAGCAGAGGGAGTGGGAGAGGGAGAAGTGGGCTCCCCGCTGAGCAGGCAGCCCAGTGTGGGACTCGATCCCAGGACCCTGGGACCATGACCTGAGCCAAAGGCAGACGCTTAACGACTGAGCCACCCAGGTGCCCCAATGCAGTGGATTTAAACAAGCCAAGGCCCCATGACTTTCCCATTTGCCTTTCATGGGTGACTAAATACCTCAGCCATTCATTATCTTTCCCTGCTACATCAGCAGCACTCACCAATAGCCTTCTGATTCTACTGTCCTTAGATTGGGTGCTCCCCCCAGCCTCCCAAAAGCCTGTGGTATTGCCCTCTCCCCACACCAAGTGCATCCCTTCTCCCAGTTCACCACGAGTGAAAATTCGACCAATGGCACCACTCCAGCAGGAAAGCATGTCCGTTCCACTTACCACTAGTGACGGAGTCTTCAGCACCCGCTGCCCAGCGAGGGTCCCAAATCCCAGCTTAGACTCTGCTTCCCCAAATCAATCCTGGCACCAACTCTGCCAGATCAGGCTCCTTGGGAAGGGACTTGAGTGCTGAGAATCAAAACCTGGAGAGTCTTCAGTGAAGTAGGCTTGGACAGGGGTCAAGTTGGACCCAGAGTTGAACTGTTTCTGAAAGGGGGAGAATCTGGGTGGTGCCCCACAGCATCCACTATAATTACTGTCTTCTGTATCTCCTAAGAGCTAATATTTGTACTTTGTATTGTCTATTGCTGCTTAATAAATTACTCCCAAACTTAGTAGCAAAGAGCAGCAACTCATCATCACATAGTTTCTGTTGGTCATGAATCTGAACTCAGATGAGCATCTCTAGCTCAGGTCTCTCATTAGGTCATCAAGCTACAGTCACCTCAAGACGGCTGTGGCTGGTGAGCCCACTTCCAAGCTCACTCATGTGGCTGTTGGCAGGCCTCAGAAGACCACTTCCAAGTTCACTCACGTGGTTGCTAGCAAGCTTCTGTTCCTGGCCATGTCCTCCATCGGCGGCCTGTGTTTTCATGACAGAGCAGCTGGTGATTGGAAAGAGAGAGGCCACACCCAATCTTTCTGTAACTAATCTTGGAAGTGACATCTATCCCTTTGGTCATATTCTATTCCATAGAAGCAAGTCACTGAATCCAGCCCAACCAAAGGGGAGAGGACCACACAAGGGCATGAACACCAGGAGGTGGGGACCACTGGGGCCATCTTGGAGCTGCCTGTCACAGGCACGACCTGCCAAACACTGAGCTGAGCATTTTACCCGCATTGCTTTATTTAATCCTCACCATGACCTTAAGGGAGCTGCTATTAATATCCTGTTGGCAGATGTGGAAATTGAAGGCTCAGAGTGGTTAAACAGCTTGCTTATAGGTACACAGATTACTGTGTGGGAGAGAAAAGATTGAGCCCAGATTTGCCTGTGAACAAGCCCGTGTTCCTCTTTTACTACAGGGTCTCCCTCAGTAACATCTCCGGAAGGATCAAAGTCGTTGCAGGACGTTGAAGCTAAATAGGGACTATGCTTTCAGTGCTGGGACCGAGGCTGAGATGTACCAGTCAGGACTCTAAAGCCAGGCATTCCCTAACTGAGGAAGTTCAGGAATAAGGCTGGGAACACAGAAGAGCAGGCCAGAGGCCTGGCTGGAGAGGGAACTCTGGAAATCAGCTGCGGATGTGAGGAAATCCTCCTTCCTTTCCAGTTTGCAGACCATTAGTAGACATATGTATGGACTGGAAATGGAGCAGGAACCTCAAAACAAATGAGCTATAGCCATTATTCAGATATGGCCAGAAAAGGTTAAGCTTCTTGCATAAGGACCTATGCAAACCTACAAGCTCTTAGTAACGGCTTGACCGAAATCCAAGGGCTGTTCCAAGTTATCCACTGCTGTGTAACAAGCCACCTCAAATCTTAGTGGCTTACTGCAATAATAATTTACTTCTGGTGATTCTTCGGGTTGGCTGGGCAGTTATTCTGCTGGTCTCACCTGGGCTCCTAAGCATGCATTCAATTGGAGGGTCAGCTAAGCTGAAGGGTCTGCGATGTCCTCACCCACGTGTCTGGAGCCTTGGCAGGGACGGCTGGGACCTCTCTCTCCACACACGCATCATTCAGTGGTCTAGCCTGGGCTTCTGGTCTCACTGGGCAGTCATGTTCCAAGAAAATAAAGGCAGAAGCTACAAGACAGCTTGAAGCATAGGCTCCAGAACTGGTACCCCATTTTTGCTATTCTACTGGTCAAAGCAGCCACAAGACAAGCCCAGATTCGGGAGAGTGGAGAATGGCCACACCACCAAATGGGAGCTTACTGGAAGGAAGGTCAGGGACACACTATAACAGGGTGGAAACACTAGGACATGAGACTCAACCAGGGTCATTGTTAATTCCATTTACAACGGAGGCCTTGAAAGGGAGTTCATCTTTGAATCGTGATGAAGTACAGTTGACCCTAGACCCACATGGGTTTGAATTGCGCAGGTCCACTCATCATGTGGATTTGGGGGAAACAGCACAGTACTGTAAATGTATTTTCTCTTCCTTATGATTTTCTTAACATTTCTCTAGCTTACTTTATTGTAAGAATCCAGTAAAAATGCGTATCTAAAATATGTGTGAATTGACTGTTACTGGTAAGACTTCCAGTCCACAGAAGGCTAGTAATAGTTAAGTTTGGTGGGTTGGGGGTGGGGGAGAGTCCAAAGTCACACACGGATTTGTGACTGCACAGGGGGTCAGCACCCATAGCCCCCATGCTGTTCAAGGGTCAGCTGTGGTCCCGGTTACCCTGGTACTGACAGTGAGTCTCAGGCCCCACGAGACAGGACTGCAATGTGCCTGCGATTTGAACGGTCTCCACTGCAGGGTGCTGGAATGAGCAACGGGCTAATCTGTAGGGAGCTTCAGAGTTGGGACCTAGTCAGAAATAGAAACCTGTAAGACTTAAGATGTTGGATGTTCCAGACACAACAGATTCTATATGAAAGTGAATTCAGGCTGCTGTTGGAATAAAATAATACACGTATACACTGCTTTAGAACAGGATTCTTCAAACTACAGGTAGGACTTAGGAAAGATATTTGCCTTGAATTTTTAATTCACTTATATAAATAAGCTTATAGATCTGCATCTTGGAGTAGCTGAGTAATGAGAAGATACATTTCTTACCAAGGGTCACAAAGTTTGAAAGCCACTGATTTAGTATATATTGAGGCGGGGGTGGGGGGAGAGTATCTACTCTATACCCGTGGAAAAAAAGTGTGTTAACCTCACTTGTCCAAGTTACAAGATGACAAAGAGCAAGAGTGGTAGTTCTATGATTTGGACAGTTTTGTTTCATTCTAAGAGGACTTAAACAAAGGGCACTTGAGTAGTAAGATTTCTTTCCCACATCCTTCACTCCCTCGCTGGAATCCTGAGCTGGAACAAAACAGGGTGGATCCCGAGCTGGGAAGGCTTGTGACAGAAAACAGTTGATCTTGCACTTGGCTACGGTCATAGCTCTGAGGGCAAGCCTCACCCAGCATCTCACCACCTCACAACGTATCAGATCATTATTTATTGTTGAGTCTCCACCACTCAGGACAGAAGCTCCATGGTCTTGTTCACCGCATGAATTCCCAGTGGCTAGATTAGTGCCCAGCACATACGAGGCATTCAAAGAACATTCGTGGGCTACACAAACGAGTGAGGGGGTGAACGGGGGTGGGTGTAGCAAGAGGAGCCTCGGCCTGAGCGCCATATTTTATGATCCTTGCTTTTTGCTGAAGATACTCCAGTAAGCTGCTTCCATCCGGGCTTCCTGTTCTTCAGACTGCTTCAGATCTCAATCGGGATCCTTTTCTCAAATACTGTTTTCAAGGCTATGTTCAGATCGTCGCTCAGCTGTGGCCAGAAGGGCGTTCCTGAAACCCATCATCCTGAGGCAGGCGGCCCCGGCAGACGAGAACTCATCACGTTAACTCAGGCCAGCAGCCCTGAAAACATGTCATCCTTCAGAAGGAGGCCATTGGGTTTGTGAGCTGGGCACGACTAAGGGCCACAGATGACAGCAGATCAGGACCGTTCATCTCACAGAAAACAAGGACAATTCACTGAGCAAGGACACCTCAAAATGTTGCTGACAAGAGGGTGAGGAAGAAAGGAAGTTAAGAAAGACACACAACAAATATGGCTACTTTTTTTTTTTCTTTTTACTTTTAACATTAGCATTAAGTTTGTTACCGTACACATCCAAAGGCCCAGCATGTCGGAAATATCATGAAGTGGCACGCCTTGTACCAGAGTCTCACAAGAATAAAATAGACAATGCTACATCGAGTGGTTAAAAATACACAAAAAAAGTAGTTTTAAAAGTCTATAAATTTTTTATACTTAAAATCATGATTGAGTTGAAATAAAAAAGTGCATTTCAATTGCTAAAAAAATAATATTGGTATAGTTAACACAAGGGGGGAAATCAGTACGTTGAAGGATCTGACAGGATGCTGGAAAAGAGATGACTCAGGGAAGCTAGGCTAGCTGGGAGATGCAGGGGGGAGCTTGGTTCTGCCTCGCCACAGCTCCCTGGGGCCATGAGCTCTCCTCTCCCCAGTATCTTCCCCATCTGAAGAGATCCTGTCTTACCTACCTGTCACCTCCCCAACTGAAAGACTCCTCTACACTTCTTTGCAGCAAGAGAGGTACCTGCCCTACACGAGTCCAACTTGACCTTCAATTGCGTCTTCGCAGAGGTAGGAGAGGGACACTGCCCCCTTCTGGACTTGACACAAGTACCCCAGCCGCATGGCCTGAATCCTTGGGACCTAGCAGGCGGAACAGGGACCAAGCAGCTTCTGTTTTGTCAAACTCCTTTGGACAAATGTTCAACATTCAACAACAAGCTTTGTAAACCTAACGCTAAACAATTCCTGGCAAGCAAACTGGATTTTCTTTAAGAAATGAGGAAAAGTGCAAGTGATTGCAGTATTGTTGGGGAAAACAAAAATAAAAACCAACAAGTTACACCTGGCCACCTGTTACCTCAACCAATCACAGCTTCAGTTTTGCCTTTTGTCAAGTGTGGGAGTGGGTCAGACTTGGCCGGGGCTGGGGTGGCGGGGGAAGGAGCCAGGCAGCGATCCGGTAAGAAGGCCACTCCTGCCTCTCTGGTGTAAACAGTGATGATCGTTTGCCCTCAGTTATGTCCAACTAGCTGTGAGGAAGATGTTGCAGTGAGTACAACAAACTCGAGGTCAGAGCCCTGACGAGGGTCAGGAGCCGCAGGACAAGTCCCGGACAGAGAGGGAACACAGACTGAATTCCAACCTGGAGAAGCGGCTGCTGCTGGGGACCTCCCCAGGGTCAGGATGCAGGGTCTGACCTCCTGGGGACTTGCTCCCAGGCATACCAGACCTGCCCTGCAGCAGAGGGGAGAAGCATTTCCTCTTTCCTACTCCAGAGCCAGGCCCGCTGCTTGTCCCTCTCCGAGACGTGATCATCCTGTGCTGCTGGTGGGGTGTGTGAGAAAGAAGCAAGCGGGGCTGCCTTCCTGCTCTGCACAACCGAGCCCCCAAGGGAGGATCCTAAGCTTTCCATCTTGGGGCACTGTTGTTTAAAGTGGCTAATTAAGATGCCTGACCTATGAGGACCCACTCATCAATCTTTGCATCCTGAAGGCTGAGCAACTACTGGACTTAGCAGTAAGGGAACATGTCTTAAAAACAAAGATCTATAAACAAGCACGGAGCCAAGAGAGGATATTCTGTAAGAGACTTAAAAGCGGGATCTTCCGAAGTTTGAGAATAAAGAAGCTAACGGACTTCGTTGCTCTCTTGTGGACACAGCCAGTACTGCGGATGGAAGAGAATCACACAGCCCTTGGCAAGAAATGAATAAAATGCGTACTGAAACTGATGGAAGATTGAGAGGAATTCATCCGACTTTCAGAGGCTGCAGATCTATCCTTTGGGATACAACTTTAAGAGTAAACACCTAAACCATGCCACACAGTCTCTTTTTCCCTTTTGGAAAAACCTAATGAGTTGCATCATCAAGCACAGAAAAGGATATTTCCAGGAGTGTTAGAGATTCTAAAAGAATAAAATATTTCCCACCAACTTTCAAATGCAATTAAACGCAGCCTTGAGTCCTCTGCAGGATGTGATGCGACGTCTCTGTCTCTGCCCTTCTGACCACACGGACCCTGTTTACCTGTGAAAGACAGGCCGGGAGGAAGCTGGGTTCGCTCAGGGGAGCTGGATATTCAGAAACAACTTGATTCTTTGGCACATCCGAGTCAGAAAGACTGACTGATCAAAACCAGCAAATGCAAGTATTACATTTCTGATCAAAACCAGCTGATCAAAATCAGCAAATGCAAGTATTACATTTCCTTCTGAAGTGAAGCAAAATTCAGCTTCTGCCCCTTCTTGCCCCATTCCCATTTCCTACGTGTCCCCAAAATTGTTTTCAAGTAATCTGTATCATCCCTGATCTCACCGGAGAAGCTCGAACAGTGTGAAAGGAACCTGGAACTAGAATGTGGAGGAGACACTTCTCAGGGCCCTTTGATACTTACGCCAAGCGTGCCCTATCCTAGAAGACATGGAACAAGAACAGTCTGTCTCAGGGGTGTGGCTCCTCCAAGTGTGAGGCCGCCATGCCTCTCCCCAACCTGTTGTACTGCTTCTGACTTCAGAGAGAAGCCACATGTTTCAGAGTGGCTACTTTAGGTAGCCAGTTACAAGAAAAGAGGCAAACTTCTAGGTCAATAACGGGGACCATCAAGGCAAATTAAGGTGGAAAGGATTTAAAACATGAAACTCTTGCTACTTATTTCTGTAGTCTACTTTTTTGCATTCTGGAAACTGGTCTTTCAATTCCAAATAGCCGGGGAGGCCTTCAGATGTCTTGAATTTATTCCTTACCAAACATAACCAATTGTCCCAATTTTGCACTGTCTTACCAGTTAACATATTGTCACCAGGCAAAAGGGGTTAGGAATTTATTAACAGCTGCCTTCATAGACCCCCACTTTGTGTGGTTATTAGTCTCAAAAACCTGAGTATTAGTATTATTAACTTTAAGAAGAAGGGACATGGCATTTTGGGTCAGAAAGGAACAATTTTTGACTAAGACCAAAATACTCAACTTAATAGCTTTCATTCATTTAAAGAAAAGAAAATGCAACCCAATTTCCTCATTTTAAAGAGTTCTGTTTGTTTTCAGTTTTGGAGGAGATCCGAACAGGCGCAAGGGACCCGCACAACGACACACACACACGTCAGTTCTGACTGTGAAAGATTAGCCGATTGCTACAATGGTTTATCAAGAAGGTGCTCCTATCACATGGAGAACACACACTGCAACCCCCTTTTTATTACATCCTTCATATATCATGTATCAATCACACTCTAAAAATTAATGAGATGAAAACAAGTAGAAAAGAAGGTAACTGGAAGTGTTTGAGGGACAGGCGGATGAGAGAGGCAGATCAACAACCAATAAAGGACTTCTGATTAACCCAGAGAGCGATTTCAAATTCATCTGACTCAACGAGAATTATGGGTACAATCTTCCGGAATGTTTCTGGAAGAGAGAGGGCATGCAGGAGCAGGGCCAGCAACAGCAGTATTCGGCATCCCTTCATCAGAAAGGGGAGGCATTCAGGGAGACCCACCAGGAGAAGATGTTCCAAAGAGGTGCTCAGTGACCTTTAATTTTAAAGGAACATCTCATTTCTGATGAAAGAAAAAACAAGGAGTAAAGATAAAATCTTTCATCATTAGCGATGGAATAGGTCAAGAAATAAGATCGAAGCAAAAGCATAAAATATAATCTGAAAGTGACATGGGTAAACAGAACAGGAACAGGTGCAGAATTCGCATCTAAGGGCCTAGTTTGTAGAGCCAAACCAACGGGAATAAGGGTGACTTCCAATACTCAGGAGAATGAAATAATCAGAGGTAGGATTCAGACCAGGGAAAGAATGTTCCAGGATGCTGGCTTTTTGAAGGCACTCAAGAACAGAGTGAAAGACTGAGCTGCAGTGAGCTAACGGGGCGGGGGAGGGGGTCCTGGGGGGATCAGGGGGAAGTGTGGACTCACGTATCTGTCACAAGGAAATAAACACAACTCCAGGAACGTTGTGACAATACATATATTATCGAGGAATACATAGAGTAACAAGGTAGTAGAAATCCACTTTATAAGTAGTTTCTTATAACAAATATAGCTTCTACTTAGGGAATAAGAGAAGTCTGTTTTCTGGATATGCCACTCTGCAAAATAGCTGTGACTTAAATCAAGAATTGGATTAAATGGTACATTATCTGGTCCTTTAAACAAATTTACTGAAGCTAGGGCTTCAAAGTTGGGACAACCAAGGAGTTTGCTTTTCCTTTGAATCTTGCAAAACCTATCCTCTAAGACAAAAAGATCTGATCATAGAGTCTATAAAAAGTCTAGAGAGTATAAAAGTATAGAACTATGAAAGTGGACATATTGATGGCAACTTGTATGGCTTCCATAGAAAGTGTGGAGAGGATCTCTGGTTTGCTTTGTCGAGGTAGCGTCCAGGGCTGGAAGGCCATCATTATTTAGTAAAAATGCTACAGATGACAGGAGCAGGGTAGTTCAGTTGTTCTTATTGCATAAAAACGCCACTGTCTCTCGTGGCTAATGACCTTTCATTCCTGAAAAGAAATGATCTCTTGGGAAATTTCCTATCTCGGTTTAGGCAAAGAGAAATTAAAACCCGATATTTGTTGGCTCAATGTTATCGTCTGAAGAATTCCAAGCGAGCCGGTTTTTGTCGCGGTAGAATAGTTGATAAAATTCTTGAATGTAACTTATCCCCCTTTCCATTAAAATACTTCCCGTACCGTCTAGAACAGCACCAAAATGTTGGTCACGTGGATCGGCAACCTCATACAAGTTGTCTCTTCTAGACAGTAGCTCAAACAGAACGGTTTCCCCTAATTTCTGTTTTCTTCCTTCTTCTTCCTCTTCTTCTTACAATAAAACCCTACCTACCATTCTGTTTCACTGACTGAAATCTGCAAGATGGGGAAAATAAACACCATCGGCAATGGATTTCTATTTCTGCCTGATCTTCTCAAAATTTAAAACTTCCAGTGACATAAAAATAAAACACACATATCCATTCGACAAACAGAAGAACTGAAAACAATTTCAAGAACTAGAAAATTCAGTCGACGAGCGTTTCTTTAGCGTATTTTGGCTTCAGTTAGTATCCTAGGGACAATCAAATTATAGGGAGCCTCTAACCACAATGAAAAGGTACTTCCAAACAAAGGTAGTTTTTAAAAAGATGGTACAACCACGGTAATGTCATGCTCAGTCATCAATTTAGAACAATTCATGTAAATGGTAGACTGTGAAAGTATACATAACTGACTTGCAAAAGATTTCTTTGAACTTCCACAAAGTCTTACGTGGAGACTCCCGGCTTGCTAAAAAATAAGAATCAAATCACAAATATACATGGAAATGAAGCCACGTGCCTTTAAACTTTTCATCTTATTTTCTTCATTCAAATTAAAAAATCTAACTCAGTATGAGCCTACCTGACTCAATTTGAGAAAGCAGCAAGCAGCCTTTCATTAAGGCTAAGGAAGAGTTCATATTTGAATGATAAATCTACGAGAAAAGCATAGAAAAAGAAAAAAAAAAAAAAAGCAATGTCAGCTCAAGAAAGTCCTTGGGGGATTTTCCTCGAGTAAGCCTTAACCCTACCAACGATACAAGCCTTTGAGGACAGTAAAATTAAGTAATGAGAAAAAGCCTCAATTGGATATCTATATAACGCTGAAATGTGGCCTTTGTTGTCTTTAAAAGACGAAGGACAGATAAGGGCTGAGAACTCAAACTCCTCCATGGTTCTTTTTTTCATAAACAGATAGCAAGCAGGCATGAAGTTCTGAAGTCACAGGGAGCTGTGCTCTCTGTCAGAGGCAACACACCACAGAATGCAACTTTCATCCTAGTGAAGGACCCCAATCAAATTTCCAACCCTGAGTTCGAGTCTTAAGCACATTAAACCTGATGCACATATATGTTTAAGGCTTAATCCTGCAGTTCTTGTATTCAGAAGCATGAATGTTGCAAATATTCTTAATGCATTTCATTATTTATATGTGATATGACACTGATGAGGAGTCATTATGTTCTGAGCAGTGTTCCTGAAGACCACAAATCCCAAGTCAGGGAAGGTAATACTTATCTAGGGAAAAAAAAAATTAGGTTTCCAGATTGTTCCACAATACATTTCACTGTGAAATGTATTATGTGACAATGCTGATTTAAAAAAAAAAAAAAAATCCTTTTTTTGCTTCTGTTAAGGGTGGTGGTGATTATTTGCTTAATACTGGTTTTCCTATGTAGTAGGCATTTTCTTATGGCTATATTCACTTGGATGAAAAAATCAAATATGACTACCTGAATTTTCCAGTGTATAATTATAGTACACTTCATAAAATGGTTGATTTAATGGTCTCAAGTCTGGAATTCAGAATTGCTGCCCAATATGGTAAATTTATGTAGAATAAAATAAGGTACTATAACCAATTAATTAAGTTGCAATTTACATCTTTAAAAAAACCATCTTAATATTATAGGCTTGGCCATTAAGTAATGATACGTCTACATGAAGGTGTAGATCCACCCACAAACTTTTCATGGAATGGGAAGGAGATTGTGGAGTAAGAGGTGGCAGCCACTAAAGAAATAATGGTCACAAACAAGAAATTAACTTTCCTTATTGGTTTGGGTACCCGGGTGTCCAAAAACTGTATACAAAGATTTAAAATAACATTCTTCAGAAATTACATCCACAAACAGGAAGAAAAGTAGGTCTTGGGCTACTTTTCTGCCTCATTCCAAAATTTTCCTATGCTCATCATAGAAGAGGAAAGGCAATAATCAAAAGGAAAAAGTGTGGAAATTTTAAACCAAAAAGCTAGTAGAGAACGTGATATTTACAAAACAGGGACTTGACCTCACTTGAGAGTTCCATTTTTTCCTACCACAGAGCTAATCAGCCAGAAAAGTGCTTGAAGCATTTCTGCACATTTAATATTAAAAATTAAAAATAAATAAAAGCCAGGGTTCTGATTTAGGCAATGATCTAAGAGCCTGAGGAAAGAAAAATGAAGAAATGTCCAGATTAAAACACAGAGGGAGAGAGAGAAAGAAAGCAGACCTAGCTTTGGAACTCAGTTCTCTGAGATGAAAAAAAAAAAAACAAAACACAATTTTTAGCTATACTGAGTCTGGAGAAATCTGATCAGTTAAATATGAGCAATAGGTTAGCCCTTCTCTTCAGCCTTTCCTATACAAGCTCCTGATTGATCGTGCTCTTTCGAAGCTTCCCAAACCTGGAAAAGTAACCTGTCTTAAAGGTGTTAGAGACGCTGCTCTCACCACCTGTCAACACTGTGTCACATAATTACCTGCAGAGAACTGGGCAGCAAAATGTAGTTTTCTTTCCCTCGCTACAATTTAAACTGTGCTAGAATAGCTCAAAGTTGTGGATATATCCATGGATGAAGAGACATTTGAAAACTCACAGTCAATTTGTTCTCAAGCCAACTTCTCAGCTACTGTCAGCAACATCATGTTTGTGATTTTAGTGTACTATTTCATCTTGTCACAACAATTCTAGAAAAACACAGCAACCTCAAAACAAGCAGTGTATCATGAGACTTCCATTTGTCGTCGCCACAGGTGGAACACGGGCAAGCTCTGGGGACAGTGAGAAACAGCCATGACTGAGGACACCACCTCCCCCCCCACCCGCTTCCTCCTCCTGACAGTGAACAGCTTGACTCAGAGTTTTAAAACCCGCAAGCTTTAGGTGACTTCCCTGGGAAAGATCCAACTCCTTGTCAATCGTTCCATTTAATGCGGTGACCCCACCAAGTGAAACGCGGAGGACAGGAGCATGTCAACAAGCCTAACACACTGACACTTGAGTGTGATGCGGAGATTTGAAAAACTAGTAAGGACTTACGCCAAGTTCTGAAAGCAAAACCTCACCGTGCAGTAACCTGGTGTCTGGAGACCCTCTCAGATACAGCTAGTCTCTGAAGCACCTTTGAGTTGTACGGATGTAAGAATAACTTTGAACTATAGAAGTTATATGCATCTTTAAGAATCACATTTTGATGATTATAAAAATTTTTTTTCTATTTTACAACATAGGCCCAGCTACACTGAAAAAATTACACCGCTTATTGAAATACATTTCATTTTAGAAACAGACCACTAAAGAAGTCCATACAAAAACTCTAAAATAATTTCTGTAGTAAAATAAAGAGTGCGTTAGGAGAGCTACACAAAGAAGAAACTTCCCGTCTTTCTCTATAATGCTGGATATACTGGGAAACACGGCCGGCTCCATTCTGAAGCCAGCACCAAAAGCTGAAAAGAATTTGTTACGATACACAGTGATACAATTAATGCTCTGGATTAATCTCACAGCCTTCCCGATTAGTACAAAGGAAACCAGGCCTGTCCCCTCTTTGAGGAGAAGTCCGGGATATAAAAGCAAGCATACCTCATCAGCTGATATGAAATTATAAAATTCCACAAGTCTGAGTATTTGAAATTTATAAAAGTCACCAGAAAATGCAAGCAAATTGGGCTTTAGTTCGGTGGTTCCCCTGGTTTAGATGACAGTTCCCTCCATGAGCTCAAGGTGGTCTTCGTGTTCATTCCCTTGGATGTGTTGACTCACCAAGACAATGACAAAGCTCTTGGTGGAGGCTGAGGAGAGTCTGACAGCTACAGAAATGCTCACCAACTCCCTCTCTGCAAACTCACACGGGCACACAACTCGTGGAGAACACACTTAAGGAGATGGATGTTAATGATGCTGTGTTGAACTGTTCTTCTCGGCCAGGTGCCGCAGAAAGTTGTCCTCACCCGGGCCTCTATGATTTAAAGGCTCGCTCTTAAAGAGAGCTGGAGGTGGGGGGAGGTGAGGGACCGGAGGGATGGGGAGGTGGTGGGGGTGGTGAGGGTGTGGGTGGATGTGGAGGTGTGAGAAGGGGTGGGGGATGGGCCGGGGGGGAAGAGTGCTCACAGGATTCATACTGATCGGAGGGGTGGGGGTCGTGGGTGTGTTCACCACAGAAGGAACTGGGGTGGCTGGGGAAGTTGTGAGTGGGATCTGGACAGCAGGTGGCACATTCACGGGGCTGGTCACCCGAAAGCACTTCTCCTTGTGGGCCTTAAGCATGTTGGAGAAGCGGAACCGCTGGCCACACACGTCACAGGGATAGGGCTTCTCGCCTGTGTGAGTTCTGCGGTGCCTCTTCATGTTGGGGCGGCTGGTGAAGCTTTTGCCACAGATTTCACAGATAAAGGGTTTCTCTCCTGAGATGAACACAGACACAAAAAAATGATTAACATATTAGGCGGTAATTACATGCTCACGCTATTCTTCATATTTAACCAGGAGATTAGCACTCCTCTCCCTTACAGCATGTCATATTCAAAGAGTCTCCCAAAGTTGGGAATTAACAAGTAAGAGCAGATAGGAGTAAAACTTACATACAACCTACCATCTGGGCGCGGTTAAAAGAAAAAGGCATCTACAGCAGTGATCCTTCACATCCTACGTGAAGAACCGTTCTAGTCAGTTCCCTGTGCTCAAGGCGGCTAAGACCGTGGCCATATCTCTGCCTCTTAAATTTAGGCAAAGTTCGTCTGTTAGCCATTTCTGAATTCCAGACAAAAGAAAGACTGCTAGAAATGTCCCGTGGAGCAAAGAAGTCTCTTGGTGTCTACCCGCACGTAATTAGTGTGTGGCATACTTTTTGGTGTTGGACTTGGAAAATGCTGGATGGCTCACCGGCCGCCAGGACTCCCACGCTGCAGAGACTCCCAGTGGGAGAGCTGCGGGCATTTCTGCAGACAGTTTCTTCATTCTGTGGGAGTACCTGGCACATCTGAAGAGCACGTGGCGCTCCTAGTGCCAGCCTACCAGCTGCCCCCAAGAGATTCTGACAACCCAAACTGTCCCCACACCACTCCCAAATGTCCATGGGTGTGGGGAGGGTTGGGAGGGGACTCCTGGTCCTGGCTGAGAAGCACGGGGCCGATGAGTCAAAAAGGAAACCAAATTCCATAATTCTAAAGGCACCGAGGGAGGAAATAAGGGCTTCATTTTTAGGGTTCCGAACTTTTCTTTGCACAACGACACGGTTCCATGCTGTCTGCTGCTTTTCTACCTGGGCCACGGCGGGAAACAAGATGGCTTTTGAACATGTATGTCCGTTCGCCACTTCATACGGAATTCCAGGGTGAGCACCTGCGTACACGTGTTTCTGTGGCCACATGCTTGTACTGATTAATTCCTTCGTCAGTTCTCAGGATACGCAGCTCGTACCTCTACTGTAACTCCTGCTGCAAGGGGCTGTTCTTGCCTCAGGTACGGCTCCCTTTGGTTCTGACGGCATCCTTGCTCTACTCTGCATAGATAATAGCTGTGGTGTATGGAGGCTTCCTGTGTGCCTGGTACCGTTCTAACCACTTTCCATCTATGAATTCTGGTGATCCTCACAGCGACAGCCCGTATGAGGCAGCTGTGATCATCTCTACATTACTGATGTGGAGAAATTAAGGAACTTGCCCACAGTTCTACAGCTAGAGGAGAGCCAGGAGTTCAAACTGCAGTCTGGTTCCCTCCAGAGCGTGCTTTGACACATAAAACACGGCACTTCACACCTTGATGCTTTGTGCATCCCCGCACAATGAGGGAAAATAACATCCCTCCTGTTCTCCACTCTGGACCCCTTCGTACACGAGCAGAGAACACCTCTTCACCCATACCGTAGTCCTTATTTCTTCTCTCTGTCTTTGGAAACTGACAGCCCCCGTTGCCCTCCTTCTCTGAAAGCCAGAATTTTCCTCGCTTCCTCAAGAGACTAGACTGTGCAGTCAGGAGGGATCAGTCTTGTATTCAACTTTTTATTTTATTTTATTTTGAAAGATTTTATTTATTTATTTGACAGAGAGAGACACAGCGAGAGAGGGAACACAAGCAGGAGGAGGGGGAGAGGGAGAAGCAGGCTTCCCGCTGAGCAGGGAACCCGACGCGGGGCTCGATCCCAGGACACTGGGACCATGACCTGAGCCGAAGGCAGATGCTTAACAACTGAGCCATCCAGGGCCCCTGTATTCAACTTTTTAGGTAACTTCAGAGCCCACCTTGTTTTCCATCTTTTTAATCCATTTCCTCCAATTACCTTAAAAACTTCAAACCTCAAGATGGCATACCCATCTGATGAACAGTGTCATTAAAAACAGTATAACGAAAGTACAGAAATCGAATTACTAACATGAAAATCCGTAATCTATGAAGCTTCTAGTCTATTAAGTAAAATGAGCAAGTTATGAAAATGCACACATGGTATTATCCACTTTAGGTTAAAAATAGGTATAGAAAAAACATGGAAAGAACTACAACAAATGTCAGTGATTCTCTCTAGGTAATGGGATGATGAGTGATGTTTTATTTTTTATGCCTACATGCACTTTCTCTTTCTCTCAAATAAACACAATTTACTTGTATAATATAATATTTTAAAAGCACACCTGTTTGACAACCTCTCAAACCCCCCTGGGCTCTCCAGAGTTAGTATTCTTTACTCCCAACAGCTATATGGAAACAGAGCCAAAGGATTCACTCTCTGAATTATTAGTCTAATTGGAGCAAACACTCTCACTTGATTCACTAATCACTTCTTAGGCACCCTAGACCCTACATCCACAAACAGGATTCATTGTAAGCTTACTGAAATATATGGACATTAACTTTCTCTTGTGTGTTCCAACCTGGATCAAATCCGGGATCTCTCTATCCATCGCCTGTTTGTAGTCCTGTAGGCTATAATGATTTGCCACAGAAAGGCCAAAAACTATTAGAACCCACCTATCACAAATCCATGGGTTCAAATTAAAAATGGGTCCTTTTTGGGGTACCTGGGTGGCTCAGTCGTGAAGCATCTGCCTTCGGCTCAGGTCATGATCCCAGGGTCCTGGGATCAAGCCCTGTGTCGGGCTCCCTGCTCAGCGGGAAGCCTGCTTCTCCCATTCCCATTCCCCCTGCTTGTGTTCCCTCTCTCACTGTCTCTGTCAAGTAAATATTTATCCTTTGTATTGCT
>NC_138383.1:21943587-21953116 GCF_054177405.1 Leptonychotes weddellii
GGAAACAAACTGAGGGTTGCTGGAGTGGGCGGTGGGGTGGGAGGGATGGGGTGGCTGGGTGATAGACACTGGGGAGGGTATGTGCTATGGTGAGCGCTGTGAATTGTGCAAGACTGTTGAATCACAGATCTGTACCTCTGAAACCAATAATGCAATATATGTTAAGAAAAAAAAGAAGAAGATAGCAGGAGGGGAAGAACGAAGGGGGGGAAATCGGAGGGGGAGACGAACCATGAGAGACGATGGACTCTGAAAAACAAACTGAGGGTTCTAGAGGGGAGCAGGGTGGGAGGATGGGTTAGCCTGGTGATGGGTATTAAAGAGGGCACGTTATGCATGGAGCACGGGGTGTTATGCACAAACAATGAATCATGGAACACTACATCAAAAACTAATGATGTAATGTATGGTGATTAACAGAACAATAAAAAAATTTTTAAAATGATATTGCTGTTAATGACATAATACAGTGAAAAGGAAGAGCCAGTTATAATAAAGACCCAATTTTTGTTTTACGTCTATATACATGAATACATAAACACTTTTTATAGTATCTATCTATATGTGTATTAAGAAACTAAAGAATTTTTTAAAAATCTATGCCAAAATATTGACAGTAAGGTTTCAGTGATGATCAGTTTTGTTATTAACTTTCACATTTTCTCATATTCTTTTTAGTAAGTATGTACTACTCTTTTAATGAGAAGGCCATTGGGTGGCTGTATTTCTTTGGAAGAAATAGGAAATGTTGAGCTTGCCTATTTGGCCAAAGAAGAATATTTAACATAAAATTTTATTCAACAAACATGACAGTCACAAAATATATACTCTGGTTTCGTATTATGGACATTTCAGGTCTACAGGAAGAAGGACAAAGGGGAAGGCAGGAGGAGGTGAGAAGAGGGAACCGGGAGAAAGACGCCCAGGAGAGGTGCAGGGAAGAGGAGGGCAGGGCAGTGCAGAGGTGTTAGGGGCTCCCTGTTCCTTCCAGTAAATGATGCAGCGTGGCCAACACCTCTGGGGCCACCATGTCCCAAGCATCGTGTGTGAGAGTGACACAACTTCTGCCTTCAAAAAAGCTTATTTTCTATCTAGTTCCACAGCTTCCTGCTTTACAACAAAAAACTGAATCCTTTTTTTTTTTTTATTTTTTTTTTTTATTTGAGAGAGAGAGAATGAGAGACAGAGAGCATGAGAGGGAGGAGGGCCAGAGGGAGAAGCAGACTCCCCGCCAAGCAGGGAGCCCGATGCGGGACTCGATCCCGGGACCCCAGGATCACGACCTGAGCCGAAGGCAGCCGCTCAACCAACTGAGCCACCCAGGCGCCCAACAAAAAACTGAATCCTAAAAGCGACTCGGAACTAAGAGCCTGTCCAAAAGCCACCAAATTAGAAGAGGAGAATTTGTTAATTACTCTGCTATATCCTGCCGTCCATCCACTTAGGCTTCAAAGTTCTCATTACCCTTTAAGGGGCAATTTATCTAAGTAAACTTTTCTCCTGACTCTTCATCTAGACTAATCTTTAAAATCGGAGGGTGCTCTGCTCTGAATGGGGAGGAAGCCCACTGGGCAGGCATTTTTCTCTGGACTTCAACAGAAAATTGGGAACTAAAGTGATCCAGCCATGGCAGAGTTTCTTCACCTCTGGTTGAACAAAAAAGAGCAAGGGGCTAAAGCAAGTGGTTCTTTCTAGCTCTGCTACTCTATGGACAAACAGAATGTAGAATCCTTTGATTAGATTTTATGCTGAAATCCGAAAAATGGTTCATACTGTTCAATTTGTACAAAGACTAGCTAACCCCAGAATACCACGTTGAGGCTGAGATACAATGATGCAGTGTTTACAGGAGGAGCTAGCTACTTCAGCCAGTTCCCTGCAAGCTGGGTAGTCAAACGCTTACAAGATTCACATCCATGCTAGGAAGCAAAAACCTCTACAAACACAAAATGGTTAAAATATGATTTAACTTCATCTGATGGGAGTTGTTCCTGAAAAGTGGTAATTTTGGGGAAATCCAATCCGATCAAACTTTAAGCACACTGAGAGGGTATTCTATTTAAAGCAGTCAGTGTCCTTCAGTTTTGAAAGGTCCAGAAGCCTTTCCCTTAAAAAATATCACACATATTGTGCACAGTGCACATACACAAATCAAGCCGCATACAATTTTAGGAGATCCTGTGCCCTAAGCAAAGAATCCAGCATCTTGAAGGGACCCACAGTTAAAAGGCACTCACAAATAATCCTTTTTTTAAATGAACGGCGTGATGAAAGCCCAATTTTTCAGGCTA
Organism: Leptonychotes weddellii; assembly: GCF_054177405.1. NCBI lineage: Eukaryota > Metazoa > Chordata > Mammalia > Carnivora > Phocidae > Leptonychotes > Leptonychotes weddellii. The sequence continues at coordinate 21,945,879 of NC_138383.1, forward strand.
ATAAATCTGTATTTTTATATGCCAGGTGAAATAATTCAAGTAGAATTTGCCCTTAGAATGCAAATTCGTGCTTTCAGTTTTTACATAAACAGACTCACAGGTGATCATCAACAAGTGCTTGAGACATATCTGTACTTTTCCCAAGAAATTCTTACCAGTGTGTGTTTTCATGTGCTCGTCGAAGTACTGCTTCATGTTGAAATCCTTGCCACACCACTGGCACATGAACTGTTTGTGCCCAATGTGGATGCTCATGTGGGAACGTAGCTGGTACTTGTACTGAAACCTTTCGTCACAGTTCTGCATTGGACACAGTGGAGATTTTTGAATGCCAAGCACAGGAGCTTTATTTGAGCCCACCCCACAAAGTCTCTGAGATTAGGTTTCTTTTTCACACCTAAAATAGGACCTGCTGTGTCAACTGTTTGGCTCTGCTCTATTTCTATGGCTCAGTTATTCATAAAAGGGGAATTTTCTCAAATAATTAGCACTGAAGTTACCCCCAACTTCTCTGGATTACTGAGGGAAGACAAATAACTCATCGTGTGTTATTCCCGGGCTTAACCTAGTCTGAGAGGGTTAAGATGACCTTTCTCTATCTGGCCGTGAGCTGACACGGGGCACTCGCTCAGAGCTCAGAGCGTGTATCTGGAGGGCCTCTCGCCTGTACCTCGCACACCTCTCCCTCACTGCTCACCACGAATACAAAAGCTCGTCCCTAGGCCTGGGCCTGGGGGGCAGCACGCTCCTTACCTCGCATCTGAAGGGCTTCTCTCCAGAATGCTGCAAGGAGTGCACCTTGAGGGACATGCTGCGTTTGAACGACTTTCCACAGGTTTCGCATGTAAATGGCATGTCTTTCGTGTGTGCTGCAACACAGAATGCACTGTACTCAAAATAAGCCCACCGAAAAGCTCAAGCTGGGAAAGACTCATGTCCTTTGCTGGGACTGCGAGGAACTCATGCCATCTGGACTTTCTACACTTTAATTTGTGAGGTCTTAAGAGCAACGTTCTGAAGAGAAACAGAAATCACAAGGTTGGAAAGGAACCTGTCCCGGGCCAGTCGGTGATGCTTGCTGAGGACATGCTGCAGTTAGTTTCGACAAGTCAGAATAGATTAAAGGAAGGCCGTTCCTCGGATCCTGCCCCATCTGAAGCATAAAACACACCAGAGAACAAGGACAAATTATAGGCATGAGAGAAAAAGCAGAAGAAACTTACCAACCATGTGTTTCCGCACATGAGCCATGGTATAGAATTTCTTCTCACAAATTTCACAGGAAAACTTCTTTTCTGCATATCCATGGACGATCTTGATGTGTTCATGAAGGGACCAGAGTTTCTTGAATGATTTGTTACAGGAAACACACTGAGCAGGATAAATAGAAATAATCTTTATTTACAGGGGCTTGCAGAAAGCTGTAGCTGCCTACTGGCTGATGAAACGGGCATGCTAGAGATTCATGGCACAAGGCCAGAATCCAAACAAACAAATGCCAGTCCTCCGAGGAGTCCAGATGCCAACACCAACATCTGTATGTTCTATTTTTCAAGACGCATCTTTTAGAGATGCTTTGGGAGTACGAAAACAATGGCAAAAAGTAAGACAAAGAGAAATGGAAAGTTCTGCTAATTGAAAAGACTTGACTGCTTTTAATCAGTATAGTACCAATGGAGAAGAACCAAGTTTTTAAAAATAAATGGATTACCAAGAGCAGCTGTCTCCTACACATAGGTCACTAAGCAGTTAACAGGTATTTACCAGGGAATACAAACTAATTTTAAATGAGCATAAATAAAAATGAGATAAAACACATATTAACAGTTACAGATCTGTGGAAGTATAACAATGTTTCTGTACCTTAAAGAAGGCATCTGAAGCTTTCATTAACACAAATTATTGAGATTTTATTATATTTTCCCATATCTAATTTACTCTATGGGACATGTCCCTTCTAAGCCACCAGTATCATCTTCCCTTTCCCTGGTAGCCAGCCCCAGACCTCTGGTACACAGGTCTACAGGAAACACATGCAACAGTGCCTAGTTCCTTATATTATGAATCAGTAATAGTCTGGAATATCAGGCCTAAAGTGTATCAGAATAAAGTGCTTCTGGTTAAAGCAAAACAATACTAGAAAGTTCTGGGTAACCACCGACTCGGAGACATTTAAGGGAACAAGTTAGCTATTCACTGGAAATAAAAATCTCTGAACATTACAGTCACTTCAGGAAACAAGGACTCTGAGAAGAGTGAAAAAAATAAATAAGCCTCTGGTTGGACCCGCTAGAGAGAAGGACAGACCTACCCCTACAAGCCACTGTGCAGGGCAGGGTTTCAATTTTTACTCGTTACTAGGCCGCCAGGATCATGAGGATTTATATGTATGAACAAAGCAGTATTCTTCAGGAATGTAAAGAGAGCTCTTTCGGCAGAATCCACAGAACCTGAATGCAAGCTGAAGTGCCTTATGGTGAGCAACAGTGAGGAAAGTCACAGAATGAGGATGTATTAAATGTTGTCTTTCTGTAACTTAATAAAGCAAATTTAAGTAAAAAAAAAACCAACCAAACAAAAAACCCCACAACTTTATGGACATCAATAGATATACCTTTCAGCAATGAGTCATCAGAGAACCCAAGTCTGACCCCTAGGGTGCAGCACTGCATCACACTCCCCTCGGCCTGAACCGTCACAACCAACTCATAACCAAGCAAGGCCAGTGGTAGTTACCGGAGGGTCTGGGCGCCATGACTCAGCCTTCTTTTATTACCAAGCGTGTAAGAGACCAAGTCACAACTGATGAACCAAAAAGCAATGAATTTTTGGCAAACATAGTTTATATTTAAAAAATCTCTTTAAAGTAAAGCAATGATCTCAGTTGTTGATTAAAAGCGAGAGGTGAAGTGAAAAAGAAGCACTCCAGATCAAGCGCACTCCAAGAAACAAACCAAAACAAAACAATTGCATTTTTCAAAAGAAGTTTGACTTAAATATGGCACGACACATTTGTATTTTACATATCTGATGGCGACTTACCTTTTATGAATATTCATTAATATGCATTCACAGGTACAAACCAATACAGCTCAACATAATATAATTCACTTGACATAATATAATTAGCACACCTCTTAACCTGTCACAATATAGTCCTTTCAAGACATCAGCCTGGTTTGAAAACCACATTCTGTTACCTTAATAATGTAGCATTACGTAACCCCACCACCAGGTGGGCAACATTTTCAACCAGCTCAGCCTCTGTTTAAAGTCTGCATATTCCCATGGGCTCAGCCTCTTGATAAATTTAATGTTGTCATCTCTCCACTGGTAAAAGCAAACTCACTCCTGGAGATCTTCCATTTTCACCGGTCTGAGGCATTATGGTTTTTGTCCCCATCAGCTGCACTAGAATCTGGCATCCTTCCAAACCTAGAAGGGGACCTCTCTCTATTCCTGACCTTCACTCAGTATCTCCCACCTTGACAGAGAAGATGCCAGAATGAATTATATGTTACACGTCTCACAACAGTGAATCTCAGTGCAAAGTCGGTGTTGACTTTACCTCCTGGGCAATCAGTCACCTACAACAGATTACCCCTTCCAGTCAGTGTACCTGCGTTCCCACTAGTCCAGCGTCAGGTAAGTGTAATGCTTTTGAAAGAAAAGGTTAAGCCCGGGTTTTGAAAAGACCAAAGCAGGAGCTTTTAAAAAGATACATCGGTGAAAACTGTCCCTTCAGCCTCTACTGTATTTATTCTCTTGGGCAGATACCAGGTGAGTCTGAACAGCCAGGTGCTATCCTGGAAAGTGTGCCCTCTCGGTGGTGAAACCTACCTGAATATTTTTTTCACAGTCTGTTTGCTGGTGAAGGGACAGCTCACTTTCCAGGACAAACTTCTTGCCACACTTATCACAAATCTGCATGCGCCTGTGAGTAACGTTCATGTGCTTCTCCAGGTACCAGCGAGTATTAAACACCCTGGGGCACTTCTCACAGGTCAGAGTCTCTTTCTCTTCACACTTAGCTTTCTGGACCGGCGCTTTGGGCTCCTTGGCAGCCCGCTTCTTACGCTTAGGCGGCTCTACGCTCTTCCTACGCCCTCTTGTCGTCCTGGGAGTTGGGGAAGTGGTGGCCGTGGCCACGGAGCTGGCTCTCCTGGTTCTCCTGTGTGTGACGCTGGCCTTCTCTGCTGTCTTCTCCTTCTTCTTCTGCCTTCTGTTCTCTCCATAGTCATTGCTGTCATCGGTGGCCTCTTCCTCACTCTCCTCCTCCTCCTCCTCGCTGCTTGTCTTAAGAACAGGAGTCTCTTTGGACTGAGAAGAGACACCCTTTTCCCCTTTAGACACATTTAACGTTTGGTTATTAAGGTTTACCTCCACTATGATCTGCTCCCTTTTGTAAGAAACCTCCTCCTCCTCCTCCTCCTCCTCCGTGTCATCAGAATTCTCCCGGTCTTCCTTAACAGCATGCACGTCAGACACTGCCCTTGGCTCCCTGAAATACGGCTGTTCCTCGGCTTCGTGGAGATGGGGCTTGCTCATCTTGGGGTCCACTAACACAGAATAAGGACTTCCCGATTCCCTTTTGTACACTTTGGTGGACAGGTCAAGTTCTTGGTTGGCACCATGATAAAAGGCAGATGGCACTGGAGCCCGACGGCTATCTTCTTGGGCCATCCCTGCTGCATGCACAGCGCAGCTTTCCACCCGCTCCTGGCGAGAGCTGGCTGCGTGGCTCATGGGGGAGCGGCCCGATGCAGAACGCAGATCAGACTGTAGAGAAACAGCTTTAAAACAGGGTAATTATTAAGACTCAAATCTTTTTCCATCCACAAAGAATCACTCAAAAAAAAAAAAGGTATTCCTGGAACCTGTGTGCAATTCTTCCAGTGTGGCAGCGCCGAAGCGTAAGTCAGAAGGTTTGGTATTATGGCAAGAGCAGAGCGCTAGTGACTTTTCTTCTGAAGGGAGCTGCAATTGACTTGGAGCATCTTATCTACAAAGAAAAGCAAAGAGGAAAAAAAGGTCAGATACCCTGATTTCCTTCTCACAGCATGCACATCATACAACACAGCTGAAAATGATTCAACTCTTTACAGAGGCAATTCTTTATGCTGCTTAAATGGTTCGGTGTGGGCCATTATTTCACTGGGCTACTGGTTTACTAAATTCAACACAATTTTGTTAGAATGTACATTCTGAGATAGCAGCAGGAATCTACCTGTCCAGTGCCCTGAGGATCCTTACAGGTTAGCACAGTGCCAAGCACTTAGGTGTTCAGTACGTATCTGATGACAAAATGAATATGTACTATTGCATGGCATTCATTGTGCTAGATGCTACAGGACACGGTGATATGACAGAATATATGGTCTCTGTCCACAGGGAGTTCATAGTCTTGTCATATAAACAAGTGTCCTAGGTGAAACACACAAGAGCTTTCTGCTGGCTGGCTTTGTTTTCAACATCAGTCACTACCATCCACCACAGTTAGGGCTCAAAGAACAAAGCTGGCTGTGAGCTAGGCACTGTGGACCAGGGAAATAAAACAGCTAGTTGACGTAAGAAGAGACAGAAGAGACAGAAAATGTCCGTGGCCTTAAATAATGTATAATCTCGGTAGGGATATTATTATAGATATTACTGGTTTCAGATTCATCAGAGTAATTTCAAAGTTGCTAAGTATTTTTAAGTTTGTTCCATGCGCAGCTCACTAAATCCACTTGAGAGCCGGGGAATTTTTCATGTGTCAGTTGCACAGAAGTCCAATAAATTCTAAGAAACAGTAACCATCAGGTTGATATGGTTCCAAGAAAAATGAAACCATCCATTAAAAAAAAAGAGAGAGAGAGAGAAGGGCGCCTAAATCGCTTTGTGACATAGCTCACATTGCTGTTTAACCACCCACCTCATCCCTGAGTCATACGACTGTCACTGCAAGCACATACCCCGTCTAGCTGACGGAAGGAAACTAGCATTCGCTGAGGGCCTGCCACGTGCACCAGCAGGCAAAGGTGCTTCTCCTTATTCCTATTTAACAGCCACCACAAGACTCTGGGGGTGGTTTTTAAACTCATTTTTGATTTTTTATCGAAGTGATCACTAAAAAAAGAAAAGCACACATCGTTTGTCCAAGTCACATACACAGGAAGGTTTCTAACAAAAAGAATAGCCCTCTGCCGACTCCATCCTATCTGATCCCGGAGCCTGGAAACGAAAATGTTCAACTACATTAGCTCCTCCTCCCCAGCATTTCCTTCCATATTTTTTTTTTTTTAAGATTTTTATTTATTTATTTGGCAGAGAGAGAGAAAGAGAGCACAAGCAGGGGGAGTGGCAGGCAGAGGGAGAGGGAGAAGCAGGCTCCCCGCTGAGCAGGGAGCCCGATGCAGGGCTCGATCCCAGGACCCTGGGATCATGACCTGAGCCGAAGGCAGACGCTTAACCAACTGAGCCACCCAGGCGCCCCTCCTTCCATATTTCTAAACATGATTATATTTCTATTTCTTGATTTTTTTCATTTTAAGATGTTACTACTTGTCTCCCACTATAGTTTTTCTTACCTTATTGCTCACAATCCTCCCTCCAGCCTCCCAACAGAGTTCTATCATAGCTTTTTCTTAAATCAATATTTATTCTTACATTATGATGACTCTGGTCCACAACTACTCTGTCATTCCTCTGTTACTATCTTCTGTTTTCTCTGTCCTTATGGATTTGTTCTTTTAAAAAAAGTGATTTTGGGATGCCTGTGTGGCTCAGTCGGTTGAGTGTCCAATTCTTTTTTTTTTTTTTTTGCGAGAGAGAATGAGAGCACGAGAGGGAGGAGGGTCAGAGGGAGAAGCAGACTCCCTGCTCAGCAGGGAGCCCGATGTGGGACTCGATTCCGGGACTCCAGGATCATGACCTGAGCCGAAGGCAGTCGCTTAACCAACTGAGCCACCCAGGCGCCCTGAGTGTCCAATTCTTGATTTTGGCTCGGGTCATGAGATCGAGCCCTGTGTCGGGCTCCGTGCTTTGCGTGGAGCCTGCCTGGGATTCTCTCTCTCTCCCCCTCCTGCCCTTCCCTCCACTACCTGCCCCCCCACCCCACTTACAATAAATAAATAAAAAATTTTAAAAAAAATTTAAAAATAGGGACGCCTGGGTGGCTCAGTAGGTTAAGCATCTGCCTTCAGCTCAGGTCATGATCCCAGGGTCCTGGGATCGAGCCCTGCGTCAGGCTCCCTGCT
>NC_138383.1:21953216-21984017 GCF_054177405.1 Leptonychotes weddellii
AATTAAAAAATTAAAAAGTGATTTTACTTTCATTTCAGTGGAATTTCAGAAAGCCCTGGTGATAAATGCCGCCATGTTTTACTTGACATCTGTAAATGTATTTGTACTTGTTTGTATTTATAAATGAGGAAATTATGCCTCTAAGAGGCTAAATAATTTGTCTAAGATTACGTATCTCTTAAATGACGGAAGCAGTGCTTGACCCAGGCCTGCCTGACTCCACGGCTCATGGTCTATTTCTATTCTGGTAAATGACACTCCAAAATAACTTAAACTTGGTTGTCCCTATAACCACATATTTTGCACATATCAAAATTTCACACCTCATATTTTAAGTAGGAAGATCTCAGTGGCTTTTAATTCTACTTAGCCTTATTTTGCATGTGCCAAAACTTCTGACCCATGGAACTAATCTAAACTACTACAAATACCATTAAACTTACTCACATAATTATCTCAAATTAAGCAAGAGAGGAGAGATAGTAAAATTCAATTAACCAGCAAAAGCTAGGAATTAAACAAAAAGCAGGAAGACAGAGAAAAATAATTGAGGGGAAATCCTCTGTGATCATAATGAATGTGTTCTTCCCAAAGACCTCTGGGCTCTCAGCCTTCTGGGCTCCTGGCCGGGCTGCAGGTCCTGACCCTGACCCTGACCCTGACCCCGCCCCCTCCCCTGCCGTTGGGTGGGGCCATGTGACTACTGCGGGAAGGTAGCGCCTCCTGAGTAGAAGTGGCGTGCAGAAGGACAGGATATTTTCTAACCCATGAGACCCTCTAGATCTCTTTTCCCTCTGCCACAGGGGCCACCAATCTTCAAGATGACAACTGCTGTCACTGCTATCCACCCGGGTCCTGGAGTGACAAAAATGATATACAGGCTACGCACGGTGCAGTGGATTTTCTCTTTTTCATTTAATTTTACACAGAGTGTGTTTTTAAAACCTCTGAGACCTTGTGTTGGTTAGTACTGTAGTATCATGCATAACCTGGCCTCTCCTAGCTGATACAGATGGAATCCAGAAGTGGGTGCTGCCTCACCCAGAAAACTCAAATATATGGCAAAGGCTTAGGAGCTGGTGAAAACGAGCAAGGAAACGGGTACAGGAGGCTAACAGGACAGCAGTGGTGACATTCTCGGTGAGACTGTCACCTATTTATCTCAGAAGATAGAGAACTCACAGCTCTAACAGGAAAATGGACTGGGAAAACAGTGCGTTGGTTGCTGTTGGCCGTATGTGACAAATAATTACATGAAAAGGATGAATTCAGAAAAGAACTTATTGGTTTATAATCAGGATTAAAGGAGTTCAGAAAGTCAGCGATTTGTGAGGCTGGAAGAAGCAGATGCTTAATAAAAACAGAGACGGTCTTGAGCTACAAATGGTAACTAGAATTCAGTCTTGAGGCAGGATCAAGCCAAAGATGTGCCTCTACAACCCTGATAAAACCTCCTGATGGATTAAGGCGGTGCCCAGGAAAACAGCTTTTCTAAAAGAGACACCGGGAGGTCCTCTCACCAAAGCAGTTTCTTTCTTTTTTTTTTTTTTTAAAGATTTTATTTATTTATTTGAGAGAGAGAATGAGATAGAGAGAGCATGAGAGGGGGGAGGGTCAGAGGGAGAAGCAGACTCCCCGCTGAGCAGGGAGCCGGATGCGGGACTCGATCCCGGGACTCCAGGACCATGACCCGAGCCGAAGGCAGTCGCTCAACCAACTGAGCCACCCAGGTGCCCCCAAAGCAGTTTCTTAACGTATTTTGCTACAAAGCCTATTTCTCTAATGTGAATTAGTTCAAATGTTATTAGTAAATGGGGAAAGATGTCCGTGTAACATCAAAGTCCTGTTGGTTAATATGAGATTTTCCCCTGCAAGTTAATGTTTAAAAGGATCAAGAGTCGGCTTTCTCACAATGAACAAGATAGCCTGAGCAATACACGAAGACCTTAAGAAAAAAGCTGAACATCCTACTTCTGTACCTTCCTTTAATGCAAGTAGTGGTTGGTTCACGTGCTTCGTGAACCACTAAGCTTTCCACTTTACATCTGGTGAGGTTGAGGGCATATGTTTCCCCTCCTGTATTTAAAGAAGTTTTCGATGGGGCCTCTGGGTGGCTCAGATGGTTAAACGTCTGCCTTCGGCTCAGGTCATGGTCCCAGGGCCCTGGGATCAAGCCCCGCATCGGGCTCCCTGCTCGGTGGGGAGCCTGCTTCTCCTTCTGCCTGCCGCTCCCCCTGCTTGTGCTCTCTCTCTGTCAAATAAATAAATAAATAAATAAATAAATCTTTAAAAAAAAGTTTTTGATCACCAAAGCCTACACATCTCATACGTCAAATTTTTAATTATAATGAAATTGGTCCCTATTGTAAGCGAATGTCTTCAAGACCCCAATCTCAGAGGAGGAAACCACCACCCAGGGGATTAAGCCTGGAAAGGTTCAACTGACTGATGCTGGGTGCATATGCCAATGGAGATTTAGTATATTTATAATATATATTTAATATATTTATTTATTGTAATACATTTATTATAATTATTGTTGTTTTTACTAGTGTACTGGTTACAATGTTTCACAGATTTTGAGTGCCCTGCCCCAATCTGATTTTTTCCATAAGCCCCATTTATTTTAATGTATGACTTTGCAGAATCCAGGAAGGCCTATATGGCATTATAGCAGGAATACCTTGTACTCAAAATCAAGTCAAGGAAGAAGTATGGGCCCATTAAGACAGACAGCTATGTAGCAAATTTAAGTATGATTAGGAAAGAACTGTGGCTGGGGCTAAGGCCCATGGAGCTGACTGGAAACTAATAAATAAAAAGCCAATTAAATTTTCGAGAGTTATACTGCCAAAAGAACCTCCAGACTGGGTTAAAAGAGATGGTGACTGTTCAAGACTTAAAGTGGTCTCTGGGTTCTCAAGCATCTATGGCAGGAAGTAGTTAGATTAGAAAGCTGTCCATTCCCCTAAGGGGGAATATTCTTCATTGTCCATTTCACATACAACCAAAGAAGATAACAGCAAAAGAAGAAAAGGGGAAAGCAAGCAACAAAAGGAGGAAAGAAAACAGACAAGTGAGCTACTCCTAACAAGCCAAATTAGGGTCTATTCGAGAACATTCCCCAACCCTGAGGAGGCCCTCTCAATGACTGCTCAGAGTTCAGAATTTGCTACAAATCTCCTATTCTTCCCCCTTTCAAATGGGAGTATTTTTATTTGTTGCTGATAGTCCTGATTGCATTTTGTATGTTGGGGCAGTGATCATGTGTCCGTTTCTTTCAGAAGTCTCTGGACCGAGAAAAGCAACCTCTGGATCCAACATGGAGACTACCGTGCATCATCTCCTCACCGATGGACCACCAGTCATCATACCCTTGCGTCACTCAAGAGATCCTGGACTTTGATGCCATGACTGGAGAGGACCTTGGGGTTCCCTACCTTGCGGAGGGAGGGAGTATATTTTGCCTATGACCAGAAGGATGGCGCTGTTTATCAAGTGTTTTCGAATGTCTCTCCAGCGAAGGCAAGCCGAACTGGCCGTCCCCGCTGTCGTCGTGCAGGACTACCTGACTAGTTCTGGCCATCATGTTGTGAAATAAGAGACGTGCATCACTGCAGAGCTATTGCATTTCATTGCTAACGAGAGACCCTCCAGGCCTCTTTCTCGTCTCCGGCATGGTGACCAGTAATGTACAAGAAGACGGTTGTTCCATCAACCTGCATCACTGAGTGACAGGAACAGAGCTTCCCTGCTGATTGATCATGGCCATGCAGGGAGAAAGAAAGCCTTCACTGATTTAAGCCACTGAGACTGGGGAGTGATTTGTTACAGCAGCATCACCTAGCTAATGTAGTTCTCTATGAATATGTACATGTATCAGCTATCTCAGTCCTCAGCTAGACAGCACAGAAAAAATTACTAAGTGAAAAGGGCTGCATTCACAGGGGAAGTTAGAAAATAAGACTCTTCTTTCTTTTAAAAAATTACAGTTAGAGCGCTTTATTCTATTTTAAATGACGCACACATATATGCATTCCCATATAAACCTGAGACTGGTATCTCCCCATTATTACAATAAGGGAAACTCACAAAAACATCAATAAACCACACGGTCACAACAGAAGATGTAGTCTGTTCACTCTGAAACACACATAGGCTTTCTGCCCACATATTACTTTCTTCATTCGATTTTGGCACCTTTTCCCTTATCTCAGTTTTGACAATCATCTTCCTTTATTCTCCTTCCAGAAGATTTAAACTATCTCCTAAGAGCACAATTGAGTAACCTTTACAAAACCAAAAGCACGTTAGGGAAATTAGAACATTCCATGTTTCATTATCCAACTCTTAAGGTGTATCCTCAGTTCTAACTTACTTATTACAAATCATCTTAACTTCATTTTTTAGAATACTCCCGAGGTGAATACACGGAGCTCTAAGAACCTGAAAGCAGACAGAAGCAGCAAATAAGAAATAACCCTCATTGATATTTAAAGCTGTTTAAATTCATCTCTCTTTGGTATTAGAACAAGTTCTTAGAGATCATTTTCTCCTGCTTCTTAAAATAAATTCCAAACTAAAGTGGGTCATTCCTTAGTGTCTTGCTATAATTAACATTACACAACTTAGGAAAAAATGTGATATGTTTGTTAAAGGATATACAAATTGAGAAGCAACCAGTCCTGGCACTCTACGTGCTTGACCAGCTACTGGGAAGAAAATACAATCTTAAGAAAAAAATTAGGGGCGCCTGGGTGTCTCAGTTGGTTAAGCTTCTGACTTCAGCTCAGGTCATGATCCCAGGGTCCTGGGGTTGAGCACGGCATCGGGCTCCTTGCTGAGCAGGGAGTCTGCTTCTCCCTCCCTCTCCCTCTGCCCCTCCCTCTGCTCATGCTCTCTCTCTCTCTCAAATTAATAAATAAAATCTTTAAAATAAATAAATAAATCTTTTTTTTTAAGATTTTATTTATTAATTTGAGAGAGAGAGAGAATGAGAGACAGAGAGCACGAGAGGGAAGAGGGCAGAGGGGGAAGCAGACCCCCCGCTGAGCAGGGAGCCCGATGCGGAACTCGATCCCGGGACTCCAGGATCATGACCTGAGCCGAAGGCAGTCGCTTAACCGACTGAGCCACCCAGGTGCCCAATAAATAAATCTTAAAAAAAAAATTAGAAAATATAATAGCATATTATAGATAGTAAAGTACAACTTCCAGAATGCGCTTCTTTCTCATGCCATTTTTTTCCCAAGTGGACTGCAAAATAAGTTTACACAGTCTTCAAAAATGTTTATTTACATTAAGTCTTAAAAGAAAAATAACTTTGTTCCCCAAAACGTTTTAACAGTTAATTTTTGAAAAATCCAGCAGTTTTCTTTCTATTAAAATATGTACCTATACATCCTCCTCCTATGTTAAAAAGATTCTATTTGGGGCAAGTCTTTTCAAGTTGAAAGGGCAACTCTGTAAAGCGTATCACTCTGCCACCTATGCTTATCCCACCTGCAGAACCACTTCCATCAGCCCATTTCCAAAGCTCGAACTACCCGTGCACTGCCAGACCGTGGTCCTGCTGAGTGCAGAAGTTTCTAAAGCGTACAACTATCCATGAGGATCAGGCCAGAAGTGCAACTATCAAGAAATGGAAAGGAGCAAGGAGGGAAAGAGAAGTGCATATCAGCAAAATTCGTCCCCCAAAAAAGATCCACTAGGAAGAATGGGCAGGATGACAGTCGGGTCTGTGATAATAATGGTCTGATACTTTACTCAAAGCTTATAGCTTTTGCAGAAGGCTATTCACTTCTTTCTTATTAGGAAAGTATGTTAGTGACACATTTGCCAAGTAACAACTAATCTCAAAGCCTTTGGACAGTCACATAACTATTTAACAACTACTATTCATTTAAGTAAAAAAAAAAAAAAAGTAGAAATCTGAAAGTTTAGAAGAGAAAAATCACATCTAGTTGGGAGAAATCAGGAAAAGTCGCTAAGGACAGTGTATTTATTTCAGAAAAGATTGAAGGGCAGATATATATATATATGTATATTATATTACATGTAATAAAACAAACAATTAAGCAAGATAAAATAAATTAAAAATAAGTAAAAAAATTGAAGTAGGAAAGATGATACTGGGAATTAGGATAAAATAAAAGCACAAACCATTTTATACTAAATAATCTATCAGTACTGACAAAAATAAAAATTTAAATATCTGAATTATAATTTAAAAAACTTTTTTACAAGAATGTGTTCCTTATGAAATAATTATTTCATTTCCCTACCCAGTAATTGAGTTTAAAACTCGTGTCCACACTAAAAGCTTAATTTTTTTTAACATTTATTTATGAGAGAGAGAAAGAGAGAGTGTGTGTGAGTGGGGGAAAGGGGCAGAGGGAAAGGGAGAGAGAGAATCCTCAAGCAGACTCCATGTAGAGTGCAGAGCCCGACCCAGGGCTGGATCCCAGGACCCTGAGATCATGACCTGAGCTGAAATCAATAGCTGACCGCTTAACCAATTGAGCCACCCAGGTGCTCCTAATTTTTTTTTTTTAAGATTTTATTTATTTATTTGACAGAGATAGAAAGAGAGAGAGAGCACAAGCAGGGGGAGAGGGAGAAGCAGACTCCCTGCTGAGCAGAGAGCCCAATGTGGGGCTTGATCCCAGGACCCCGGGATCATGATCTGAGCCGAAGGCAGATGCTTAACCAACTGAGCCACCCAGGCACCCCTAATTTTTTTCTTAATACAGTAGGTTCTACTTGTCTGAAATGAATGAAATCTTACTGTGTCCTTGTCTTTTTCTTAAAAAGAACCTCTAAGAGTAAAACAACCTTCAAGATACTGACAATGGAAATCGGACTACTTAAGATCCCAAACTGCTACGTAATTTTAACAAGTACAGTAAGGATCATTCAGACCTCTCTGATCTTGTTCTTTTATATAAAACAAGCTATATTATTATGGCAAAGAATGTGTGACCAAACAGGCTTAATGATGGGACCAATAACAATAGTTTATTTTTAACACGAGCTTTGGTACTGTCAACCCTGAAATTTTACCAATCTATCCCTCAGCCACCTTGAAATGTGGGGGCCAAGAAAACAAACTGCACAGCTGAAAGTTCAGGGAATTGTACTCTCTGACTGACCAAGTGTATATGGTAGTGGTGGTGATAACCTGCGTTTATATGCTGTTTTTCAGTTTGCACAGAGCACATTTATCATACATCTGTTAAACATGTATTCAGCATTGTAGAAGCTGGAGCCATCAAAGTGTTCAAAGGTCTAACTAGGGAGGCAGACACGAAAACCAGTAATCACAGTACAACGTAATAAGGACAACTACAAAAGACAGCACAGCCCAGGGGTGAAGAGCCCACACTGAAGCCTGACCATCTGCACTGGAAACCTGGCTCTGACACATACTAGAGCTAGGTGGCCTTGGGAGAATTATTTAACCTCTCTACGTCTCATTTTCTGCATCTGTAAAATGGGGATAATAATTGTGTCTACCTCATGGTGTGTTACCGGGATTAAATGAGTTAAGTATAGATGCTTACAGAGCACTGTTGTGTTTCTTGAATGAACACACTCACCTCTACATATAAGGTACAGAGACAGCGCGGAAAATGGAGGTGATTAACTGCTGTAAAAGGTGGTGGACCCGGCAGAGGAAGTTTCAGAGATGAGACAAAACTGGAGCTGGTTTTGAAGGACAAGCAGAAGTCGGAGAGATGGAGAAGGGAAGCAGGCAAGTTGCATGCAAGAAACTCAACATGAACAAGACAGGAATGAAACCACACAGGGTTTTGTTTGTAAGCATCACTGCCCTACAATGACTTGGGACTGTTGTTCCTATTTCACAGCTGAGGCTCAGTTTAATAACTTTCCCCCTGTCATTGCTTGTTAAGTGATGGAGTAAGGACTGGAATTCTTGTTTTCCAACTCCTTGTCCCAGTTTACCAACCATCTCCTATTGAGCTAACATGGTAGATAACAATTACTTCAAAAGATGTATTTAGGCCTTGAACAAAAAAATATCTCTAACGGCACAAAGTAAAAAATAAAATTCTAGACTAGTATTCAAGGGTCTAAGGTTTTAACCTTAGCTAGTGAATGCCCACCTCCCTCCACAACACCTTGAATGTTGGATTAGTTCACATGGAGGGCGCCTGGGTGACGCAGTCAGTTAAGCGTCTGATTTCGGCTCAGCTCATGATCTTGGGGTCCTAGGATCGAGCCCTGCATTGGGCTCTGTGATCAGCGAGGAGCCAGCTTATCCCCTCTGCCTCTGCCCCTGCTGTGCTCGCTCTCTCTCTCAAATAAATAAATAAGAAATCTTTGGGCGCCTGGGTGGCTTAGTCATTAAGCGTCCGCCTTCGGCTCAGGTCATGATCCCGGGGTCCTGGGATCAAGCCCCACGTCAGGCTCCCTGCTTGGCGGGAGGCCTGCTGCTCCCTCTCCCACTCCCCCTGCTGTGTTCCCTCTCTCGCTGTGTCTCTCTCTAATAAATAAAATCTTTAAAAAAATAAAATAAAATAAATCTTTAAAAAAAAATTCACAGAGACATTTCAGTTTTCAGAGTGACTCATCCGCACTTTGTGTGTTTCAGTTCATCTTCTTCCAACAAAATTGTTAGGTTTTCAATGGATGAAACCTAAATAAATCTGTGGACTTTAAACGTGATGTGTAAAGTGCAAGTTACAGATACAAACTTTACAGTGAAAAAAGTTGTGTCACAAGATCTGTAGCATACTATAAATGTCCTTCATTTCCAAGGGTGAGCACAAAATCAACCTGGGTTGCACGAGAAACCCTACCAACACAACATGTGGGAGTCAACTTTACAACAAGCAAAACCTCAAATGACACACATCACTGTGCCATATTTTAGATAAATATTGTAAAATGTTCTCAGATGCCTATATTTCATATAGTTGAAAAATACAACTAATTTTAATGCAATCTCACCTAATACAATTTCATACATCAATTATTTTTTAAGCAGTCCATCTAATCTATTATCTGTAAGAAATGGAACTGAGAAATGCCTGTCACCTTCAGTTTTAGACAAAGCTTTTGTAAAAATAAAATTCCACTGTAGTTTTTTTACACGTGCATTTAAATGAGACTGCCATTGTGTTTCCTCAGTAATACGCAGGAGAAGCTAGGAGAAAGAGGACAAAGAAGAGGTGCTCCTCCTAAGGTACTACCTAATTACCTTCAAGCATCAACAGTCCCCACATTTCCATAGAAGACAATAAAATCGAGTATGCATTACTCATCACAGTGGCTTAAGCAACCTCAACTTTCACCCCTAAACCCCCTAAGGCCAAAGAAGAAATCAAATACTAAGTAGGCTACACTGCAGGACCTGGATAATCACATGGTATATTCAGAACATCTTTCCATTATTCAATTCACAGACATCATCTACAGACAGGAGAATGTAATTTAAACAAAGGAGTTCTTTTTAAAAGAAGAGTAAGAATTTTGTATTACTGCTATCTTTTCCATTAAAAGTCTGACAAAGTCCTGGCTACAGGAACGCTCAAATGAAATTCTATGCCCTTAAACAGTCAGAACATACCCACAAGATACATAATCTTGGAAAGTCTCAGTCTGGCCTTGACCAAAGTTGCTTTATGGAATGCAACTAGTTAATGCACTAGTCTGTTTTCAAAATGGCTACCTGTGTGAGTACCCTGATCGTTATTGACTGATATCCTGCTCGTTAGCTTTATTAAGAAAAATTAGAGACTTAAAAGGCCTTGTGAATCTTTCTTCACACTGTGGCTATGATGAGAGGCTTATCTATATGTCAAATGAAGAGATCATCATGAACTTGAATGAAAAACTCATTCAGAAAATGAAAATAACTGAGAAAGGCCCTCATTACATTCTTACATTTACAGAAATAAAAATCACAAATATTTCAGACATGTAAACAATATCAGAAAATGC
The DNA here is from genome assembly GCF_054177405.1 of Leptonychotes weddellii. Taxonomy (NCBI): domain Eukaryota; kingdom Metazoa; phylum Chordata; class Mammalia; order Carnivora; family Phocidae; genus Leptonychotes; species Leptonychotes weddellii. Next base: position 21,963,183 of record NC_138383.1, read on the forward strand.
TAGAATTTACACATTAGACCTACCAAAAGACAAAGGACTGTTACTGTTTTCTAATTAAAAGAAAATATTTTACACTTCAAAAATTAACACTTGTGGGGCGCCTGGATGGCTCACTTGGTTAAGCTTCTGACTTCGGCTCACGTCATGATCCCAGAGTCCTGGGATCAAGCCCTGAGTCTGGCTCCCTGCTCAGCAGGGAGTCAGCAGGGAGTCTGCTGCTCCCTCTCCCTCGGCCCCTCCTCCTGCTCATGCTCTGTCTCTCAAATAAATAAATAAAATCTTTTTTAAAAAATTAATACTTGGAAAAAAAAGTTTAACAGAAATAGTCTTCAATCAGCAGGTATAAACAAATAGTCTAAAACAAAAATATTTGACAGATGAGAAGGTTTAACCCAAACCATAACATACCCAAAACATGGCCAATGGGAAAAAACAAATGATAACATACCACCTGCCTTTTCCTTCCCATAGGTCTGTATGTTACTCTTCTTAGCAGCAATTCTTGAACTTTTGAGAATCTTTGGAAAATTAAAAATCTTCTCCCCCAGAAAAATGAACATACAAAAATTTATATGCAATTTCAAGGAGTTTGCCCATTTCCAGAAACCCATCCAAGGAACCCCTAGGGATCCAAAAACCCCAAGCTAAGACTCATATCAGAGAGAAGATTTTACTTCTCCTTATTTGTAATGTATATTTAGATTAGGTTTATAAATTAATTTTTTCTCCTCTTCCTACCCTCCTTCCTCTCAATCTCTACAGCATATCCATGATCATAAGTGAATTAAAAGTTGAATGAAAGAACAGTGACGAGTAACATTAAACGTAAAATAAAAGATCTTGTATGAACCCCAATATACTACTTATCCAGGTATATGCCTTTGGACAAGGCAATTGATCGCACCCAGTTTCACCCTGTAAAACCAGAATAATAGTACCCACAATGATAGAATCTGATAACAGGCAAAGTTCCCAGCAGGTCTGGGGGAGGGGTTCACTGCTGGCTCCCTTCTCCTTCTTAATTGAGAAACTCTTAAAGAAGTTACAAATTATGGGTGGCAGAGCAGAGATTTATGTAATTTTATTTATTTATTTTTAAAGATTTTATTTATTTATTTGAGAGAGAGAGAGAGCACATGAGAGGGGGGAGGATCAGAGGGAGAAGGAGACTCCCTGCCGAGCAGGGAGCCCGGTGCGGGACTCGATCCTGGGACTCCAGGATCATGACCTGAGCCGAAGGCAGTCGCTTAACCAACTGAACCACCCAGGCGCCCCGAGATTTATGTAATTTTAGAGTTTGCTGCACACATTTTTCCACAGTGAACATGAGGTAATGAAGATGAAAAAAGGCAAAAGATAGGGAAGGGAAAATAAGTTTGAAAAATGAAATGGGCGGAGTGCCCTGGTGGCTCAGTTGGTTAAGCATCCAACTCTTGATTTCGGCTCAAGTCATGATCTCAGGGTGGTGAGATCAAGCCCGGCATCGGGCTCCACACTGAGCGTGGAGCCTAATTAAAATTCTCTCTCTCCCTCTCCCTCTGCCCCCCACTCATTCACTCTCTCTCTTTCCCTCCCTATAAATAAATATATAGAATGAAATGGGCTAAACGACATATGAAAAGATGCTCATCATTCATCATCAGGGAAATGCAAATCAAAACCACAATGAGATACCACCTCACACCTGTCAGAAGGGCTAAAACCAAAAACACAAGAAACAGCAAATGTTGGCGACGACGTGGAGAAAAAGGAACCCTCGTGCACTGTTGATGGGAATACGAACTGGTGCAGCCACTGTGGAAAACAGCTTGACAGTTCCTCAAAAAATGTTAAACACAGAGTTACCATATGACCCAGCAATTTCACTCTTAGGTATATGCTCAAGAGAAGTGAAAATAAATGTTCATACAAAAACTTGTTCATAGCATTACTCATAATGGCCCCAAAGTGGAAACCATCCTAATATACATGAACTGGTGAATGCATGAATAAAATGTTATCCATACAATGGAATATTATATCAGTCAAAAAGAAGGAATGAAGTACTGATACAGAGTACAACATGGATGGATCCTGAAAACATTACGCTAAGTGAAAAAAGCCAGACCCAAAAGGCTACACGTTGTACAATTCCATTTATATGAAGTGGTCAGAATAAGCAAATCCCTGGAGACAGAAAGTAAATTAGTGACTGACAGGAGCTGGGGGTACGCAGGAGAGGACTGGTAATGGGTTCCAGGTTTCTTTTCGGGGGATGAAAATATTTTGGAATTAGATACTGGTGATGGTTGCACAACCTTGTGAATATACTAAAAACCACGGAGCTGTACATTTTTTAAACGGTGAATTATGTGGTTGATGAATTCTATCTCAACAAAAGGGGGAAAATGAAATAGGCTATCTGGACACTAATAGTGTCAAGATGGTCTGAAAAAATATTATCTGAAAATTACAATAGTTTACATAAAAATGACACTACTGGATGGCGAGGCAGGCCAGAAACTAAGAGCTGGGCTCTAACAGCAGGGACGCGGTGACCCTGAACGAACGGCGACCACACCCAGCCCCATGAGCTGGGCTCTGCTGCACTCTTCCGCTCCGCTGGGCAGGTGACTTCACCTTGCCAGTTAAGGGGTTCCCTTCCAGCACTGACATTTACTGTTTGTGTTATTTGTTTCCCTTCTTTTGCCTAATCCATCTGGTCACCCAACCTTTTCAACAGGAAGGGATGTCATACCCGCCCCTCTCCACCCCCAACTCCCCCACCATGTTCCCACCAAGCACTACTTTTTTTTTTTTTTAAAAGATTTTATTTATTTATTTGACAGAGACAGACACAGCGAGAGAGGGAACACAAGCAGGGGGAGTGGGAGAGGGAGAAACAGGCTTCCCGCCGAGCAGGGAGCCCGATGTGGGGCTCGATCCCAGGACCCTGGGATCACGACCTGAGCTGAAGGCAGACGCTCAACGACTGAGCCACCCAGGCGCCCCACCGAGCACTACTTTTAAAATATTGTCTCAGAATTTGCATTTAGATCATACTTTTTTATTTCTTACTAACCAAACATAAAAAAAAAAAAAAAAACCCAGCCATTTAACTTTTTGGTTAAACTGTCCAGCTTTACTATAATTTCCTTTTGACTTTTGAACATTAAAATTAGCTTACTGGGGTGCCTGGGTGGCCCAGTCGGCTAAGCATCTGCCTTTGGCTCAGGTCATGATCTCAGGGTCCTGGGATTGAGCCCCGCATCGGGGTCCCTGCTCAGTGGGGACCCTGTTTCTCCCTCTCCCTCTGCACCTCCCCCCAACTCATGCTCACCCTCTCTCTCAAATAAATAAATAAAATCTTTAAAATTAGCTCATGAATCTCAGGTTGGGGATGCCTGGGTTAAGGGAATATATTATGTATGGTCTTGAAATAAGTATGATACAAATGAGATCAAGCCCACAACCTTACCCATGGTATAGGTTAGGTTTTTCCAAAAAAAGTTTTTCCAAAACTGGGTACACCACACTTTCTCAGGGTAGAGAGACATGACCACTTAACACCATTCCTTGGATGATTCTACTCAGTCCTTTGCCTTAGCAAGAAAGCATTTAAGGCAAGATGCCCAACAGGATGTGGAAGAAATCCATGAAGCCTCAGATACTGGCCAATATCCACTACTGCCTTTTCCTTTTTTTAATGGTCCTTAAAAAAAAAAATATGTTGCAGGCTGAATGAAATAAAACCAGGTGACCATGCCACACCTATGTCAAAATTAAAGGCAAAAGTGATGGCATAGAGCACAACTTTATTCAGTAGAGGTGTTCTATACTGGATGCTGGCAAATGGACCCAATGGATCCTCTCTCCCTTTTGGGAAGTAGAGCTGAGCACAGAAAAGAAGTGGATGACCAGGGTTGGGGTTATGAATCTCACAAGACAGTGAATTACAGTTATGAATCTCACAAGACAGTATATTCAGCATCTCACAGTCTTGGAAGTGATGGGACTCTGTTTACTAAAACAGTTACTCAAACACAAGGTTTATTTATGAATGCCCAGATCTCCTTTTTTTCCTCCAAAGAGAGAAATAGCTTTTTGATTTTTCTTCTGATTATAAAAGTGACATCTATACTTAAAAAGGGTCTATACATTAAGCATTTTTTAAAAGATTTATTTATTTGAGAGAAAGAGAGTTGGGGGGAGGGGCAGACGGAGAGAGAGTCTTAAGCCCACTCAGTGCTGACTGTGGAGCCCCATGCAGAGCTTGATCTCATGACCCTGAAATCACGACCTGAGTGGAAACCAAGAGTGGGACGCTTAACCGACTGCGCTGCCCAGGCGCCCCCATGAAGCATTTTCTGTCCAATTCTCACACTCTACTTTTTATTCATAAGCTTTGACTCTTGTCTACATACAAAGCACCAAGAATCTAATATAAGGAGAAGATATTAATTACTCATTCCTTCAAATAATTACTGTGTTGGCTCTAATCTTCACAAGCTTCAAGTGTGTTTGGAGAGCAAGCGACTATACGGAAAAAATAAGTCGCAATCGCCAAATAAAACAAATGCTATTTCTTTTAAAGGTGCCATATAATTATTTAAAAGGGCAAGAAAGATGTCGGATGCACAGGCTATGGAAGGCCCTGTGCAGGGCATGAGATCTGAGCTAGGCCCTGACAAATGGGAGGGATCTGAAAAGGCAGAGAGGAAATGAAAAGACAGGTGGAGGAGAGGGCTGTGTGAGTAGAGGTGTCATCAGCAATAAGCACAGTATATTCTGGGGCTGATGAAGACAAAGGCCCAGCCAAAGGAGTCTGGCCGGGGATTAGGAGGTGGTAACGTTGTAAATACAGAGTAGGGACAGAAAATGGAGGGTTCTGATTGCAGGGCTGAGAAATACATGCAACACCAAAGGTGGCAGAGAGGCAAAAAAGGAGAAGTCAACAGAATTTGCTTATTAGATGTGATGGATAAAGGAAGAACTAGATCAAAGATGATATACACAATTTAAATTTCCATTCCTACAGCTAAGAGGAAAACACAGGTGGGAGAGGCAAAACAAAAAATATAAATAAGACAATCAGCTTCAAATTCAAAGAGAGTACCTCTTTTGCACAGTGAATAGAGAAACCTTTTGCTAAATACTGCTAAAATTCCTTTACAGTGACAACCACTACCGAAAAATTAAGGCCAAACCTCCTTCGAGGTTAGACCCCTCACCTTACCTCTCTAATCTCACTTCCCTCCACATCCCCCCACAAATCCTATGCAACAGCTTTAGGGTCTACTCAATGTTTCCTGAGCATCCTAGAATTTCTCTATGCCAGTCATCAGTGTATCCTGCCCCGTCTGCCAAGAATGCCCTTATCCCCTCCCTAACAAGTGAACCTCGCTAATTTTTCAATATATTTTTTAAGATTTTATTTATTTATTTGAGAGAGAATGAGATAGAGAGAGCGAGCATGAGAGGGGGGAGGGTCAGAGGGAGAAGCAGACTCCCTGCTGAGCAAGGAGCCCGATGCGGGACTCGATCCTGGGACTCCAGGATCATGACCTGAGCCGAAGGCAGTCACTTAACCAACTGAGCCACCCAGGCGCCCTAATTTTTCAATATTCAGTTCAAGCACTACTTATTCTTTCTGAAATTCCCCAGCCCCATCACTTCTCCTGTATTTGTAACTACTACCTCTAGTATCATTATTCATTCTATTTTGTATAAAAATTGTTTACATGTCCATATTCCCATTGCCAGTGATTGGTGTAGGGGTGCGCCCATGACCAAGTTTTGGTTAGTGAGATTTATGTGGAAGTCAGCTGGAAGGCTTCTGAGAAAGATTTCCAAACACTTTAAAAGCAAAATAAAGCAATAACCACCCCCTGCTGGATGTCCTCTTGTCTGGGTATGATGCCTTGAATGGAGGTGCCCATCTTGCACACATGATGGGAGATGGCCAAAGGACAAAGGAGACATCTCCAAGATGGCAGAGTAGAAAGGTGGAAAGAACATGGGTCCTTAATGATGTCACTAAACCAGACTTAAACCAATCCTAGACTGAGGCATCTGTTACTTGTAATGATACATTTTCTCTATTTTAAAATTATTTTGAATTGGATTTTCTATCAGTTGAAACTCAAAGCATCCTACTTGATACAGTCACGTTTTAAGATGCAAACTAGACTTCTAAATACAGATGTCAAGTAGTCAGTTGGCTAGAAGAGTGTGGAGATCAAGGGGAAGTCAGGCCTAGAGGTGAATATTTAGGAGACATTGGCAAACAGAAAGAATTTAAATTTGGGGGCTGGGAAGACAGGATAAATAAAGAAAAGAAAGCTTTGGGGCACCCTCAGGGCAGAGGAGAAAGAGCCAACAAAGAAGAATAGAGAAATGAACACAGAGGTAAAAGGAAACACTAAACTGCAGGGCACAGAAGCCATGACATAAACACATTTTCTCAAGAAAGAACTGATCAACTGTAGCAAATGCTGCTAAAACCCTGAGTAAGACAGAGAAAATTGACCACTGAATTTAGTGGCTGAGTCATTCCCTAACCTGAAGGCCCCCTTGTCCTTCGGCGAGCCTCCTGTTCCCTGAAAAAACAGCAGTCTTGAGTTAATTAGTATACTGGCTCAGGGCTCAGACTTGGGCTGGGTTCTTGAGCTCTCACTCCCTAGCTGTGGGGCCTTCTCAACCAGCTAGCGAGGGTGTGACCAGGAGGGAATGGAAGCTGAGGAACAGAAGCTGGAGTCGGAGTCAAAACAGGGAAAAGGTTTGAGTTTGGTTTTGAAAGATGAGAGAGACCTGGATGTGTTTGAATGCTGATGGGAAGGAACACCTCTTAGCACAAAGAATCCATTACATGAAAACATTGTGCAATTCATTATACTGGAAGGTTAGATCGTTAAGCTTTTAAAACATTGTATATAGGAGAAAAAGTATGATAAAGCCACAATCTTAAACTCCACCTCATTTCAGAACCTATCAACCCAAAGAAATAATGGTACATTACAAAAAGTAGGAACAGTAAACAGTAAATGGAAAGCGCCTAATTTTCTCTTGGTTATACTATAAAGATGGTTCTAACATTAAAACACAAAGTACTAAATCACAAAAGTCCAGATATCAAAAGCTAAGGAAATCTAGATATCAAAAGTGAAGGAAATCTATTATACAGCTACCTAAAACCATTTGGAATACCCTCCTAAAACACTGTCAGTCTTCAATACTTTCTCAAATCTTAAGTATTTTTTTCTTTTGGTCTTACTGAAGAAATGTGTTGTCTGGAGATAAGCTTTCTATAAACTTATGTACAACAACCACATAAGAAAATATTAAAACATTTTATGTTCACTTCAGGAAATTCTAAAATTTAAAACCACTCCAAGTTAAAATATGACCACTTCAAAGAATAAGGGATAATCTCAAAGTTAAGACCAAAACAGCTTTTGATACAAACCACTGCATGTTACAGAAACAGTAACCTAGTTTCACTTTGAGTATAGTGTTTGTTGCCCTCAAGGTACCTGCAACTTTCGAGCAAGTTTTTTTCATTAAATGCCAGATAACAGGTAAAGCATGGGGGGGGGGCGGAAATTTTAATACATCTTCATGCAACAACTCCTCTTAACTCTTCAGGTTAAGGAAAGAAAGGCCCAATCCTTATGAACACACACACACACGCATGCACCATACTGACAAACCTCTGTTACTGGTGACATAACACTGAAATTTTAACTCCAGGCTAACCTACAGAACATGTAGCAATTTAACAATCTGCTTGTTAGGAGGAAAAAAAAAAAACCCTCAGCATCACGCAAAATTATTCTATTTGCTTCCTGGCCCAACAGCTGGTCAGTAATAACCTGAGCAGAAAAAGCTGACGGAAGACATTCAAATACAAAAGTTATTTTTCCACATAGAATTCTTAATTATATTTTCCCCAAATACAGTTCTCTATAGTGAATTGTGAATGTGCATGTTTCAGTAAGACAAAATCCCAAACATCCAGGTTTCTGAATGAACAACCTGTTTTAAGACACTATCTGCTCATAAACTCCAGAGAAGTTACTTTTAGGGTATGAAATAAATCAATTAGTAACAATACACACTTTAGAAATTTATATTTCAACTGCACTAGAATGTCTAAAAAAATGAGCCTATGAACAGCAAAGGCACCGAGCTCAAGAGGAAGTGAACAGACTCCTGGCTTGCAGACAAATGAGTAGGCGGAGGAAACATTTATGTGGGGAGGATGATTTTTATATAATGTTTCTTAATCTAAGGAAAACCACAGCTCTTCACAATATATGTGCTATAAATAGATGTAATAAAAAACCTGAATAAGTATTTATTTGCTTGCTTGTTTTGTTTTTTAAATAACTTTTGTCATTACTCAAATCCAGTCAGTGGTCAAGAAAGCCAAGCCAACATGACCAAGCAGGTTGCCCAGTCAGAGGCCTGAGGACATATGACTAAATTTAATTTCCCTTCATCTATTTATGTTGGAGAAAAGACTTCAGTCAGTAATGTGGGCTCTGACTCCACATATACTTCCCTTACTACAATCAAAGAATTTTCACAGTAGTTCACATCAATGCAAATTTTCTATCACTACTTTTGGCAATATCTTTAAGAAATGTGGCTAGAGCGACCAAAGATAGGTCTGATCACAGAAACATTTTTCAAGTAATCACTCTCTCCTTCCTCAGCTCCTCCCTGCTAAAAAACCACATTTATCTAAGAGTCACAAAGTTCCTGTCAGATAAGTACTAGTCTCTTTTATAAATGGAGGAAACTAAGGCCCACTGGCTAAAAGGTGAGTCAGAGGGATTCTGAAAGAAAGAGCAAGAACTAGTTGAATATATAACTGCTATGCTCTTTTCTCCCTTAAAATCCAACCAGAGGACAGATGACTTTGTTTTTTTTTTTCTGGAAGTGGAGGGGAGAGGTGGTGGTAAGGAGATTATCTAGATTTTCTCATATTTTTATAATGAACATATATTTCTATAATAAACAAAACATCTAATTGTGCTAAATTGTAAACTAAAAAAATAAATGAATTCATCATATCCATTCAGATTCAATATACAGATCATTTAGATGCAAGTGTTAATGAAAGAAAGTTGGGAAAAAAGTGCAATCATAATTTAAGCACAAAAAACACTTAAAATCTACACCAAGCCTCCAAATATCAGCAGGCTCTTAGTCAACAAATACTTATTGAGCACCAATAATAATGTGAGGTGCCACAGACATTACTGTGAACGTAATAGATACAATCCCTGGTCTCAGGAGGCTTATGGATATTGTCAATTAGTTTATAAGTAGGGTGAGCATATATGTTCTACTTTCCTGGGCCAAGTCGTGGTTTATACCTGTTTCTCCCAAAGTAATTATTAAGAATGCCCCTCTCACGTATCTCCTAGTCTGGACAATAAATTATATGGTTACCTACTTACGCAAAAACAAACTACTCTTCCCACAGGGTCACATGTTTGCAAAATATATATCATTTCAAGGTTTTATCTTTCTTTTTAAATTCATTTATTCCTTTTTATTACACATTAAATTTTCTTAAATTATAAAAAGTTACTTATTTTATTTTTTAAAGATTTTATTTATTTATTTGATAGAGAGAGAGCACAAGTAGGCAGGGTGGCAGGCAGAGGGAGAGGGAGAAGAAGGTTCTCCGATGAGCAGGGAGCCCGATGCGGGGCTTGATCCCAGGACCCTGGGATCCTGACCTGAGCCAAAGGCAGCCGCTTAACCGACTGAGCCACCCAGGCGCCCCAAAAAGTTACTTATTTTAGATATTATCTCACTTTGCTATATGTACTTGTTATACAATGAAATCAAAGACTGGCTTTAATTGAGTAAGAGGAAATCAAAATCTGATTTTATCACATCAAAAAATGTATACAAAGAAGTCAAATGAATAAAAAACCCCAAAACTTTAAAGACTATGAACCCCTGAGGGCAGGTAGTTCTTTTCAAAATACTACTTCAACATTCTAACCTGTGTTTATTAGCTCAGTACTGAGAATGTATTGTGGTTTTCAGATATTTCCTATTAAAAGGAAAGAGGACAGAAAATGTATGAGTCTGGAACATCTTGTCATAATGGAAAGCAAGGAAACTATCAAAGACTACGAGGGCTGTTTCAAAAGACTCAGGGGGCGTCTGGGTGGTTCAGTCAGTGGACTGGCTGAGCGTCTGACTCTTGATCTCAGCTCAGGTCTTGATCTCAGGGTGGTGAGTTCAAGCCCCACGTTGGGCTCCGCACTGGGCATGGAGACTACTTAAAAAAATAAGTAATAATAAAATAAAATAAAATAAAATGCAACTCTGTGACACTGAACATTAAAAAACAGAACATTAAAAAACAAAAAAGACTCAGGAGCCAGCCTGATAAGCTCCTAAAGGACAATGATAGAACAACTGAGTATCAACAAGGATTAACAACAGCAGTGGACTGAAACACATCAAATATGCTTAAATCCATTGGTTATCTTTAGCGGATACTAAAAGAACCAACTCATTCTTTTGAAAACTGGTAAGTGAAGGGCAAGAATCAAGCATTTAGTCTGCCACTCCTATCAGATCTATACCTTAAAGAAACTAAATACCTGTTGAGGGGAAATTTCTTTTTATAGAGGTATTCCAGCTAATAGTTGAAGAAGAAATTATAGCATTTGATATTATTTTGCAACCCCTAATGAGTAGATATAGGAAAAGATCATCACTGGCTGATTAACAGTACCAAAAAAGAAACAACCAACACTATATGTTTCCGGGTAGAATTGTATGCCGGCACCTATTAAACAGTCTTCCCCTGACATCCACAAGAAAAACTGAACCTCAATCTGATCAAGCTTGTAGATCTAAAAACCAACCAATTTATAAAAAATAAAAGGGACTGAGGAACATGTTAAATGACACCACATGGATACAATCGGCAAAATCCAGACTATGAGAAATTATACAACAAATGATCTGGATTCTTCAACTAAAACTGCAAGAAAAAAAAAGAAGAAAGGAAGGAGCACCCACAGATTAAAGAGACTTAACAGGCATATTAACTAATCATTCTTCTTTGGACTCTAATTCAACATTCTAGCCAGTGTCTGTCGAAAAAACAAATTGAAAAAACAATTATGAGTTCACTGGGAAATATAAACACTGATTGAATACTTAATGATGTTCAGGAAGTTTTTTAGTGTAATAACGGTATTGCAGTTGTCTTATAAAGAAAGAATTCTTGTATTTATAAAGAATATGATATGATGTCTAGAATTTTTTTTAAGTAATTTCTACACCCAGCATGGGGCTCGAACTCCCAACCCAGAGATCATGAGTCAGATGCTCTACCAGCTAAGCCAGCTAGGTGCCCCTAGAATTGCTTCAAAGTAATTGGGAGAGGGGAGTGTAGTGAGGGTTGATATATATGAAACAGACTGGCCACGGGAAATGGGCATATTAGGTTTGTCACACTTTTTATTTTTTATTATTTTTTTAAGATTTTATTTATTTATTTGAGAGAGAGAATGAGAGAGAGAGAGAAAGAGAGCACAAGAGGGGGAAGGGTCAGAGGGAGAAGCAGATTCCCCGCTGAGCAGGGAGTCCGATGCGGGACTCGATCCCGGGACTCCAGGATCATGACCTGAGCCGAAGGCAGTCGCTTAACCAACTGAGCCACCCAGGTGCCCGACACTTTTTATTTTTTATATTTGAGAATTTCTATAATATAAAAAGGTTTTCTTTTCAAAAGCAGCATTATCTCCTTTGAAAGACCAAAAACAGTATCACAATTTAGAAACATAATAGGACCCTAACCTGACACTGGAGAAAAAAACATTCTAACAACTACAATTAAATCTAAATTAACTTTTTGGTATGACTAAGGAATCAGAGAGCAAGTAAAATATAGTGTGAAAATCCCTTCATACTAGGACTACTGTATATTTTATACAACTTAAACTCGTATCTCTCAAAACTGTAACGCAGGCAATATGGTACATTTCTGATTTAATAAAACTTTGATACCATATATGCTCACACATAATGATCACACATAAAGGAAAAATTAAACATGTTAGAAGTGAAACAATTCACCTAGGAAGGTCACCACTCAGTCAAGATTAGAATCCAACCTTCTGGACAGTAGCCACCACTGTATTTTGCTTTGAATTTTCCAAGGACAGAATAAAACCAAGCCCAAAACTATGTCCTTATGTGGAACTAAGCAGATCCGGCTGCAGGTGAGGCTGCAGATCCGTATCGCTCAAGTGCACAACCAGAGTTTCCGCAGGAACTGGCATTCAAGCTGCTTTCTATGTGTTCTCGAGCTGATACATTACACAGCGGGTTCTGCCACCTTTGTATATACAGGTCCACCTAAGAGACTGTTATGCAAACACAGAACACACACATTTACAGACACACAGGCATGAGCAGAAGATCATTCCATATGGGTTTCTAAATTTGCCACACTATGAGATGACCGGGATTCTCTTACTCAGGACTGTGGCGGTGGCATTACTGTGAGCACAACGGTTTGAGGCGTTTCACTGCACAAAAATTGGACGTAAGCACAGGTGATAACCACAGTTCTCACTGCTGAATAAAAACCCACCTTCCTCCCTTCCTGGTTTGCTCCCTCCATCCTAAGTCAGCAAATATCACGGGTCCTCAATTCTGAGCCATACATTTGTTTCTAAAACAAGACTGCTACAAAGTTTCCCTCAGTTCTAGGATGCTACTGATTTTAAGTGTTTATTTTATGGTCAAGTCTATGGAAGATCCAAATGAATCAGCTATAGTCTCTGGCTGAGGCTCCAAACCTCCTGCTCATTTTTGGCTGTTCCCTCTCCCGTACCCCACTATGTAATGAACCAACAAGTCTAGGTTTACAAACTGCCTTGTCCTCCCTGTTCCAACTGCTAATACAACCTCCCAGTTCAGGCCCTAATCACCTCATACACAGATTATAACAGGCTCTCTGACTCCCTCTCTTAAACCACTTTACATAGAGATCTTCTAAACTGCATTTCCCTAAAGAATTTGGATCATGTAACTCCCTAGCTACAAAACCTTTATTGGTTTCTAAAGCCTTGGAATAAAATACAGCTCCTCAACAGAGCATTCCAAAAGCCCTCCACCATCTGAGGCCCACTTTTTCTGTCTTGGCTCCCAAAGGCCTCCTCTCCTAACATCCTCGTACTATTCCTCAAACACACCTTGATTTTTTTCCACCTCTAAACCTTTGACTAGGTCATTCTTTCCTTCCACCTAAAACATGGTTCCCCTGCTGTTCGATGATAAAATCCTAGCCATCTTTCAAGACCTAGCTCAAAAGCAAGAAGCTTTTCTTGACCACATTTTTGTTTCCTAGAATGCTTAAGAGGATTCTTTTGTTTAGAAAAAAATGTGGCATGTTAATAGAGGGAACACTCAAGAGTTCCACTTATTTTGGGAGGAGAGTTGATTTTTAAAAATCCACATCTACTTGATGTTGCCAATTCCTTCCTCCCCTTCCATAAATCAAACAGTTTCAAGGAATGATTCAAATTAATATCCTGAGTTTAGCTGCCATGGTTTGCCTTAGGAGGTATTCTTTGCATTAGCAAGTGTGGAGTGAAAGATACCCAAGTACTTCCCTGTCTATCATGGTATTCCGCCTCAAGGCCAGCACCTTTTTCTGAAGAGCCATCTAAATACTTAAATTCTCTCAGAGCCAGTCATCACAGAGTGTGAAACCATCCACCATAGTAGACTGGTGACTACCACTTGCAATTAACAGACAAGTTAATTTCCTGGTAAACAAAAGATGGTTGTGTCCCATGTGCTCTTGGAGACAGTAACTTGTAACTGTACTGGAAAGGGACCACTGAGCAAGAGTTTCACTCATCCACATTATAGATCATGTTTTTATAGGGAACACAGAGGGGTGGGGAAAAAAATCTTCAAGCGTACCCTAAAACGTACCCTAAAATGGCCTTGGGCAGAACTGTCTGTAAATGCCAAAAGATAACTTTCAAGGTATTAATGTTAAAGATAACATAATCCAGGTGGAGATCTAGACACATTATATATGATATATATATACCATGTATGACTAAAATTAATCTATGAACAGATATTCGAGCTCATTTAAGCATAGAGTTTAAAAGCCTGATTTAGGATGTTTCCAAATAGAAAAGGGATATTAGTTGAAAACGTAGTGAAATCTGAATTAACTCTGGAGTTGGCAGTAATATACCAATGTTGGTTCCTCAGTTTATGTAATACTTTAACATGGTTAGGTAAGAATTTAACAATCAGGGGAACTGGATGAGGGGTATACAATACTCTTCCTGCAACTCTTCTATAAACCTCAAGCTATTCCAAAATTAAAAACTTATTTTAAAAAATTTAAAAAGAGGGGCACCTGGCTGGCTCAGTCGGTGGAACATGCAACTCTTGATCTCGGGGTTGTGAGTTCAAGCCCCACACTGGGTGCAGAGATTATTTAAAAATAAAATCTTAAAAAAATTTAAAAAGAGACTTATTGGGATAACACAAATTGAGTTATAATCACTTTAATTAAAAGGTTTTCTTTGAATTAAAAAAGCATGTTGCTTTATCTGTTTGCTTTTCTCCAAAGTGAGATTTTATATATATATTTTTTTTTTTTAAGATTTTATTTATTTATCAGAGAGAGAGAGACAGAGGCAGGCAGAGGGAGAAGCAGGCTCCTTGCTGAGCAGGGAGCCCGATGTGGGACTCGATCCCAGGACCCTGGGATCATGACCTGAGCCGAAGGCAGACGCTTAACAGACTGAGCCACTCAGGCGTCCCTCCAAAGTGAGATTTTTAAAAACTGACTTTGTCTTTTCAAGCTTTGCAGTTTTTAAACATTCTCAGGTTTACTTGGTAAAGACTATCAATTAGCAAATAGGCTGGGTTTTTTCAACAGGATCATGTACAAACATGTGTACATACAGTTTGTGGCCTGAATCCCAAATTGGCTAATACCAAGATGGCCTGACTGATGTATGACATTACCTGGCACAGCCCATTATCAAAGTATGGTGTAACCTTCCTTAGAGGGGCTCGGTGCTATTTTCCTAAGTGTGAAGTGTGCATACTTTTGGACCCAGCCATCAAAGAATTCACCGTTAGAAGATAATGCCACAAGCATAAAAAGATGTGTATACAAGGGCATTCACTGTAGCATTATTTATTATAACAAAAAACTTGAAACCTAAATAATGGTATGCACAGACACTGGCATACTACATAGCCATCCAGATTATGATATAGATTTATATTAATTAACAAAGAAGTAAGTCCACATCAGAAAAAAAAAAAAAGACTAAATGGTAGGATCATGCCATCTCATTAATGTAAAAACCATGTCCTTACATGATATGTACAGTCATACCCAGAGATATCTCAGGATGGGGTGAGGGTGGGGAAGGAGATACTTTATTTCTTTATATTTTTCTGTAATCCTTAAATAGTTTTAAATAAGCATGTATAATTTTTTAGAAAAATAATAAAGCTATTCTTCTTCATGCTATATAGAAGCAATTTGTCTCAAACTCAAAAAAGTCATTAAGGGCAAGTTCCTAAATATGTAATCTTTTAAAAAAGTGATCCCCCATTCATGACAGGAAATGGCAAAATATTTGTGATTAAATTTTACAAACTGTAACCCTAGAAAGCTAAGAAATAGTTATATTATAAAAACATCAGACATTAGCCAAAAGATTATAGGTTGTCAATGTTAACAGTAACATTAGCTATGTAATTTTTGCTTCTAGATGTGACACACACCATCACAAATTTACGTTTAGCTCCAAAAAACAAACTATAGTTATAAATATCAAGTAATTCATATGGATTCTATTTATAAATATGTATACTGCTTACAGTGTTTTTACTTTAGCTCAGAAGATCTGTCAATAGACTTTTGGTGCATAAGTGAACACAAATCTGTCCTCTTGCCAAGGATTTCTCTTTCCACATCAATGAATTTGGGAATTACAGGAGAACTTACAGCACATTCAATACTCCCTATTATATGAGAGACAAGCAAACAAGATGCTCAGAAAAGTTAAAGGGCTCCTTTAAGTCAGTAGCTAGTTGACGGCAGAGTTGGACTTACCACCCAGATTCTTGTCATAAGGCTCAAAATGAATTATTTCTCTACACCTGTTAGAATGGCTAAAATGAAAAATACTGACAATATCAGGTGCTAACAAAGATCCAGAACAACTGGAACTTTCATGTTTCCGGTGGGGATGCAAAAGAGCACATTCGCTCTGGAAAACAGACTGACATACGGACTACACGACCCAGTGATCCTGTTCCCAGGGAGTCACTCTAGAGAAATGAAAACTCACATTCACCCTGAAACCTGTCCATGAATATTTCTGGAGGCTTGGTTCATAATCACCTCAAAATGGAAACAATCCAAATGTCCTTCAACAGGTGAATGGAAAAACAATCTGTAATCCATCCACAGAATGGAATATTACTTGGCAATAAAAAGGAACTGCTGATACACACAAAAACTGGGATGAATCTCAAAGGCATAATGCCAAAAAGTCAGTCTCAAAAGGTTACATATGGTATGATCCCATTTACAGAACATTCTCCAGAAGAGAAAAGGATAGGTATGAGCAACAGGTCACCGCTTGCCAGGGATGCGGTGTGGGGGAGTGTATGAAGGCAGCAGCAGGGAGCTTTTCAGGTGATGGAATTGTTCTGCATCCTGACTGTGGTGGTGGTTACATGAATCACTAACATGTTCTGATATTCACAGAACCGTACACACCACAATGTCAATTTTACTGTACGTTAATTTAAAAATTAAAACAAATGACTTATTCAGTCTCTGGTTTCTAAAAGCCAGAAATATTTATGGATTTTTAAATTCTATTTTTTAAGCTTCAGTTTTTTTTTTTTTTTTTTGAAGATTTATTTAGTTGAGAGAGAGAGCATGTGTGTATGCAAGTGAGCAGGAGGAAGGGGCAGAGGGAGAGAATCTTCAAGCAGACTCCCTGCTGCGTCAGAGCCCGGTGCGGGGCTCGATCTCACAACCCTGAGATCATGACTTGAGCCGAAATCAAGAGTCAGAAGCTTAAATGAGACTGAGCTGCCCAGGTGCCCCTAAACTTCAGGGTTTTCTTGTTGTTTTTTTTTAAGAATTTTCGTTTATTTATTTGACAGAGACAGCGAGAGGGAACACAAGCAGGGGGAGAGGGAGAGGGAGAGGGAGAAGCAGGTCCCCCGCTGAGCAGGGAGCCCGATGCAGGGCCCAATCCCAGGACCCCGGGACTATGACCTGAGCCAAAGGCAGACACTCCACGACTGAGCCACCCAGGTGCCCCAACTTCAGTTTTTAATTAGCAGAATAAAATGATTTAACGGGTCCTTTCTTATGAAATCTCTTTGCCAAGAAAAGAACATATTTAACTTGGCAAGTTACATAACCTCACTTTGTCTCAATTTCCCTGCTGGCAAAATGGGGCAATAATAATACACTACCTCAAAAGGTTATAGAGGATTAAATGGCAAATGTTTTGTAAAGGTTGATGAATAACAAAACTACAGACAGTATATAACTCTGGGACAGAAATGAAAGACAATGCCAACCAAGTAACTTTAAAGTTTTATCCTTCTGGAGAACTAGGTTCTGATGAGTGCTTTTCTGATAGAGCTGTCTCTAAAATACAGTCCAACCCTGGAATCAGATTTTTACACAGAAGTAAACGCTCACTACTGAGTCGTTGGTAGATTTTTATTCTGTAACCATTCTACATAAGCAAATTATTGTCTAAACCAGGCTCTGTGTTAAAGAAAGTCATATTACAGAGTTAAAAAAAAATCTTTCCACATATTCGTTAATCCCCTCAGTTCTACCTAACTTAATAAACAAACTTAATAACAAACAAACATAGACTGTGTGTGTGTGTGTGTGTGTGTGTACACTAAGCAATAGTAGGGGTACTACCTCTTGAAATACCATAGCTTCAAACACTAAGCAAGGGGCGCCTGGGTGGCTCAGTCGTTAAGCGTCTGCCTTCGGCTCAGGTCATGGTCCCAGGGTCCTGGGATCGAGCCCCGCATCGGGCTCCCTGTTTGGCGGGAAGCCTGCTTCTCCCTCTCCCACTCCCCCTGCTTGTGTTCCCTCTCTCGCTGTGTCTCTCTCTGTCAAATAAATAAAATCTTAAACAAAAAAAAAAACACTAGGCAAAATGAGGATCCAACCTCAACCCTTCTAGAGTTTTTGGTCTTTAAGAATTACCTTTCTACATGGAATAAGGTCATAAATACAATGATTTTCTTCATGCCACATGACTTGGATTTCTATTTCAAACATATAATTCTAAGCATAGCTTTTAATTTGAGCACTCTCCCAACCCCCTTTAGCCCAATAAGCATTTGTTTAGCATCTACTTCAAGAAAATAATTTTCGTTAAGCACAAAAGGATGATTTTCACATAGGGTGATTTTCAAACTGCCTAACCCACCCCAATTTTGCAAAATGAAATGGAATAAAAAAACAACAGACTGCCTAACGACCAGTAAGGGTAAGTACTGTTTCATGAAGTTTTTGTTTCAGTTGTGGGTGGGGGTATGAATATGAGAACACACGCGACCACATGTGTACTGCTTCTTACTGGGGGTCATGGTCAAAAAGCTTAAGAAAGAGTGCTAGAGGGAATTCAATAAACAGTTCTGGATTGAGAACGGTCCAATTCTGCAATATATGGCTTCTGTGGACAAGTCTTTTAGTGCTCACTGCAGCACCTGACCTTAGAGACAGAAGTGATCTTCAAAGAAAAAGAAAATCTAACTTTCCATTTGAGTTGATGAAAAGGTTGAAGAGAGACTGGGAGGTGGGACAAACTGTCTTTTGGATATGATTATAATACCTGACAAGGCGGAATAGATGCAGACGTGTATACATTTTTTTTTTTAAGATTTTATTTATTTATTTGAGAGCGCACGCATGCACGCAGTGGGGGGAGGGGAGGAGGGGCAGAGGAAGAGGGAGAGAAAGAATCTCAGGCAGACTCCCCGCTGAGCAGGGAGCCCAGACCTCAAGACCTAAGCCAAAACCAAGAGCTGGTCACTTAACCAACTGAGCCATTCAGGCGCCCCAGAAGTGTATACATTCTTTCCCACAACCTGACAGGAAGTAACTAGCCATTTGAAAGTAGAAAATTTTTGTACTATGCATGTATTTTCCAAATTTAATTTAAACACTGTGTCACTTACCAATATTGTTTAACTTACCACATTATACAAGATTTAAATATACTTTATGTCAAACAACCAAATATTTTCTTTTAGAGCAGAACAAGATACACCTTAGGATCATAACAGTTAAAATGTATCTGCTTTGAAAAAAAAAAGTCTTCACACTGTATAATATATATAGACTTTTTCTCTTTGTGAATAATCTTGTAGATAAGAACTATCTTCCAAAATAATCTGGTTTTACCCACTAGGAGACTATAAATAGGTTTATTTTTTAAAAAGATCACTAGGAGCGCCTGGCTGGCTTAGTGAGTACAGCATGCGATTGATTCTTAGATTTGGGGTCATGAGTCCAGCCCCACGTTGGGGGTAGTGCTTACTTAATAATAAAAAAATAATAAAAAAAATTTTTTTGAGAGGACTCGTCCACTAAAACTTATACTAAAATCAGTTTTCATATTTAAAACCTTATTACAGGGGCACCTGTAAAAAATTGTATTTTTTTTTAAAGATTTTATTTATTTATTTGACAGAGAGAGATACAGTGAAAGAGGGAACACAAGCAGGGGGGAGTGGGAGAGGGAGAAGCCAACTCCCAGCTGAGCAGGGAAACCGATGCGGGGCTCCATCCCGGGACCCCGAGATCATGACCGGAGCCAAAGGCAGACGCTTAATGGCTGAGCCACCCAGGTGCCCTCCTTATTACAATTTAGACAATTTCCGAGCTTATTTCTTCTCTAGACCAGATAAGCTAAATATGACTTTCATGTGCTAAATCTAACAAAGTCAATGCTAAAATTGCTACCTGCCTCGGAGCATCAGCTTAGGGAGCTGCTGTAGAGCAGTGTTTCTCAACCTCAGCACAGCTGATGTTTTAAACCAGATCATTCTTTGTTGTGAGGGGCTGTCCTGTGCACTGTAGGATGATCCGCAGCCTCCCTGGCCTCTGCCCGCTGGATGCCAGCAGCACCCCCGGAGCCCCACTTGTGTCAATCAAAGGTATCTCCAGACAGTGCCCAATGTCTCCTGGAGGCAAAATTGCCCTTGGTTGAGAACCACTGCTTTACAGGTTTATATTTTAATCATTATTTCCCTGTTTGGGCAATAAGAAGGAGAAAATGACAATAGTGCAATTACAGCCAAAAAATGTGACCAAATGCACTTTTCAACAGAAAGGGCGCCCCAGCAGTGATTACAGCACCTGGGCCCGCAGGAGCACCTTCCCCCGCCAGGCTCGGCGGCAGGCCCACTGCACTTCACAACATTCCAAACCAGGTTAACGACATTTAAGTAAGTTTCTCCTGTTGCTATTTGTTTAAAACCTTGGGTTTCCAAAA
The DNA here is from genome assembly GCF_054177405.1 of Leptonychotes weddellii. NCBI lineage: Eukaryota > Metazoa > Chordata > Mammalia > Carnivora > Phocidae > Leptonychotes > Leptonychotes weddellii. Next base: position 21,983,759 of record NC_138383.1, read on the forward strand.
AGTTTAAATATACCACAGTTATAAAAATATTAAGTAAACATTTTTAATAATTAGCAATGCAAGAGGGATTATTATATCATTATTATGAAATGAAGCAATGAAAGAAATATTTATCAGGTACAAAGATCTTTCAAGAGACGTAACTATTTTTAAGACATATTCTGTCATATTTAACCCCTCTTTAAGGATAAAAATATATAGGGTTTGCTTTCAGGTTGACTTGGGGATTTTCTTTTTTTTTTTTAAAGATTTTTTTTTT
>NC_138383.1:21984517-22013669 GCF_054177405.1 Leptonychotes weddellii
TGGACTCTGAAAAACAAACTGAGGGTTCTAGAGGGGAGGGGGGTGGGAGGATGGGTTGGCCTGGTGGTGGGTGTTGAGGAGGGCACGTTCTGCATGGAGCACTGGGTGTTGTGCACGAACAATGAATCATGGAACACTTCATCTAGAACTAATGATGTAATGTATGGGGATTAACATAAGAATAAAAAAAAAAAAAGAGAAAAAAAAATAGGGGTGGTGGCTGTGGCTCTCTGTCCCCTCATTAATCTAAGCCGCTTCTCGCACAGCAGACTTGGGGCCAGGGCCCTGGTCATGGGCTCCTAGGTTCTCATACCTGCTGTGCTGCAACCTTTACTCAATCCCTTCACCTTTTAGACTTTGCAAAAAAGACGGGATTATCTGGCTCTTAGAGTCTTCCAGATCTGATACCTAGGATTCTATTCTAGAAAGTTGACTTTGTTCACTAATATCTTACAATGCCATTCCTTTGCTGAGAATCACTAACCAGTTCCTATCTCTGAGCCTTTCCTATAAGAAGCTGCCCCCTTCACAGAATGGATAAAGCTGGCCCGGACTCTCCTGTTTTATTCACTTCTCTAAGTGACGGTGTGTAGAGACAACTCAGAAAGATGGACTTCAGGCTTTTCTGTCATAGGGCTTGCATGCATATGTGCCCTCATGCGGTGTGTATGTATGTTTCTGTCCAGTCTTAAAGGGATATGGGTCAAGGGCACTTTCGCTCTGTGACCCCTCACCTCCCACCACACCTGCTTGAATTCTAGTGAAGAGGCGAGATAAATGCCAGGATATCCTAGAAGAAAAAGAGAACACACCCTAAAAGGCCAGACCCATGAATGCAGCTGTTTTGCATTGGGGATGGAGGTGAGGGAGGCTATTGGGATAGCCAGTGTCCCTTTGGGCAAAGCTTGGTTTCAGCTGCAACATGGCCTGAGGCCATCATTGGGCTCACAGCCTGCTGCAGCTATGGTCTCTCATCAAAATGCATTTTATAATTATTTTTTTAATATATAGATATTTATAAGATTTTATTTATCTATTTTTTCGTCAGAGAGAGAGAGAGAGAGTGAACAAGCAGGGGAGAAGCTCCCCATTGAGCAAGGAGCCCGCTGTGGGGCTCGATCCCAGGACCCCGGGATCATGACCTGAGCTGAAAGCAGACACCCAACCCACTGAGACACCCAGGCACCCCTCCCCTGCCCATTTTTTTTTTTAAAGATTTTATTTATTTATTTGTCAGAGAGCACAAGCAGGGGGGAGCGGCAGGCAGAGGGAGAGGGAGAAGCAGAGTCCCCGCTGAGCGGGGAGCCCAATGTGGGACTCGATCCCAGGACCCTGGGATCCTGACCTGAGCCGAAGGCAGACGCTTAACCAACTGAGCCACCCAGGCGTCCCTTTTTTTTTTTTTTTAAACAGCAAATAAGAACGAGGTCTGGATTTTAAGGGTCAAATGGCCAGACTTGGGTCTCCAGGATCCAAGTCCCGGACTTTGTGACATGGTGCTGCAGCCCTTTGCTGGATACCATACAATGCAAATTAAACAGATGTGGTCTCTGCTCTCTGGAAGTTTGGACTTAAATGGACAGCCACAATTCCGGCAAACATAAAAGGACAAAGTGATTCATAGTCAATTCACATATGCTAGTAAATAAATGAGTTAAATAGGTAAGGAAAGCCGTGTTTACCTGGTGTACTAATTTTTTTTTTAATCTATTAGTAGAGAGGGCAATGTTAATGAGGCTCAGGTCTTCAGCCAGGCCCACCTCTGCCTACTTTGCACATGGAAAAATACTGTAGTTGTGCTGCACGCTCTTTTGCTCTTTCGGTTCCGTGTCTTCAACAGTGTGTCACCGTTCCCGGAACAACTACCGAGTGTCACACAAGGTGGGAATCAAGAACCGTCATTATGAAGTCATCTCTGCCCTTCGGTGACATCTTCAACCCTTTTCCTAAAGCAAACCACTGCAAAAGCTTCCATTCATTCTGCCCCTACGACCTCTACTGATGGGAAAAGGACAGATCAACTCAGTGCCCATCCTATTGTTAGAGTGCCTGAGATTCATGTTTATCCATGCAAGACAGCCAGTTAGGAGAGCGCAGAGGTGGATTTGGAATTTGAGGGACATTGGTACTATTCCAGAGAAGCAAGGCCACCACCCCACCTGCAGCAGCTTAGCTTCTGTGTATCTAAGCGAAGGCAGAGAGGACCCTGGGATTAGGGAATGTGGGCAGCTGAGGGCAGGAACCCCAGCAGAATATCCTCCTATGACGAACTATAGCAGCCCAATACCTCCCCTGGGGGTTCTGCCTCAGGGTCTGTCTCCAGCAAAGGGATCTAAGGCAGTTAGGTCCAAATTGTGTTTGAGTCTTTAAAGAGGCTCACAGATTCTTTGAGGCCGCATGCTTAATTGTTGTCTGTAATTGATGTGACATGTGCCCCAGAGGCATGCACTGAGGTCCAATTGAAGTGATGGTTTTTAAAAAAATTGGAATTAATTAATTAAAGAAGGCAGCTGTACTGGGCTGTGAGTTAGTGCCAAACTCCGTAACCCTAAACCAGACGACCCACCGGACCGGCCTCACCACCTGAGGAACAATCCTGAGGTTCTCACGGAGGTGGGATGGGAGACCCGGGACGCAGTGCAGGAAGCGAGGGTTGCAAGGGAGAAGTTGGGGGGTGGTTGTGGTGGGGGGGGTCAGGGGACCCTCTCCTTTCATAACCCTCCAGAATCCTGGCTCTTGTTTGGGTGCCAAAAGAAGGGTGTTGGGGGGCTAGGGAACTGCAGGAAAGGGAAGGCAAGGTCCAAGGAGGTATGTGAGATTATGGGGAGGGGCAGTCAAGGGACAAGAGGGGGTTCAGGGCTGGGGTGTTGGCCGCGGCGAAGCAAGATGGACCTGCTCAGGTGAGGACTACGAAGACTGGGGGTGGAGAGGACCCTGTGGGTGGAGCTCAGAGGAGGTGGAGCCCGGATGTGGGGGCGGGAACATGGCGCCTGGGGCCTCTGGCATTCAGAGGAGGTATTAATTAAACCCCTGACCTGAGGTGGTTAACAAAGCTGCGGCAGCTTTTCATATGAGTTGAGTTAATAACAATAATAACAATAATAATAACAATTAACGATAATGAGACCTTATCTACAGCAAGTTATTCCTAGAGCTTTGTAGGCATTAAGTCATTAATTCCTCTGGCCCCTCGGGCCACCTTTTTCTAGCGGTAATGGGAGTGCAAGAGGACACAGACAATCCTCGTGCCTTTCGGCCTGTTGCCATTGACTGGGCGGGTTAGTTCATTACAGAGAGAGAAAATCCAGGGTTCTTTAGGGCTTCATAAACTGTTATAAGCTTTTTCATTTATTTAGAAATGATGCGTAAACGGGATGAGTACAGAAGTGTAGAACTCGGTCACCACAAATGCCTAAAGAACTTTGATGTGAAAACTCAAATGAGAGTCATCATCCTTATCCTGGTCAAGATCAAAGACAATTAGAGCATGCATTGTGTAGCACGTTTTTATTTTTATTTATTTATTTATTTTAAAGATTTTATTTATTTATTTATTTGACAGAGAGAGACACCGCCAGAGAGGGAACACAAGCAGGGGGAGTGGGAGAGGGAGAAGCAGGCTTCCCGCGGAGCAGGGAGCCCCATGCGGGGCTCGATCCCAGGACCCGGACCATGACCTGAGCGGGAGGCAGACGCTTAACGACTGAGCCACCCAGACGCCCCGCGTAGCACGTTTTTAAACAAAAAATCTCAGTATACTTAAACAAGGTATCCTGGTGGTCCCTAGGTCACAGTGGTAAGATGATTCTCCCCATTGATACAGGAGGCATGTGAGATCCAGAGCAGGAGCTGAGCTTGTCTGAATCTCAGAATTGAGCAGCAGAAGAATCTGTCACAGTTTATGACAGTGAAATAAGAGGGACCAGACCTCACTCTCCTAACCCTTGCCATCCTTCTAGACCCATGGCCTTCCTTCCCTTCTCTGTGTCGCTACAGAAAAAGTCACCTGTAAGAAGGTACTAGAACTTTCAGAACTTTGTAGACTGCATCAAAGAATAAGCAGTAAAGTGTTACACGGTGAAGTAGGGAACAGAATGTTCTGGTTAATAAAAGATTCTGGTTAACAAAGTAGTACTAAACATTTAGTACTAAATACTAAAACTATTCATTGTTTATCTGAAATTCAGATGAACTGGTTGTCTTATATTTTATCTGGCCACCCTACTTGTAGGTAAACTGCCAGGAGATTCATATTCACTCGTTTGGAGTTAAAAACAACAGAGAGGAGAGAGATACTTCGATAGCTTCAGGTTTATTGATTCTAGGAAATGGGGGCAGAGAAGACAGCCAAAATGTATTAAGGAATCAAGGGACCCAGAGCCAGGTGGCCACCAACTCTCATCATCATACCGGGTACATGGATAAAATGTCACCAAGTCTTTAACTGGTCCCACATCAAACTAAATGGTTATTTCAGAGATCTCACAGAAGAAAGCTTAAGACAAACCATTGTCTACTCTTTAGTATTATCCAACATCCAGACAGAATCCCACCTTAAAATGGGAATAGACTGGAGCAGCCTCCATCCCTCATTTCTTTATGCCAACAGAGAGGAGGAAGGCGAATGCTCCACAGACCAATGTGCCATTTACAGTTGCTGCCTGTTTCCTCTGGGCCAGAGAATCCTCTGGTGCTCGGATACCTCCTTCCCTATCACGCTGATGGTCCTGGGGGAAATGGGCCCCCTAGGGAGCTAGGTTTTGCTCTTCGTGACATGGAGTGCTTTCCACTGTCCTGTTTCACTTCTATTATCCCATATAATCCTTCCAACCGCCCTTTGGGGTAGGTAGTTCCATTTACAGATGAGAAAAACAAGGCAGAGAGAAATGAAGTAGGAAATGATCCAAGGTTACAGAACTATTTCGTGGTGGACTCAGGACTGAACCCAGGTTTAGACCCCTAAGCCTGCTGTTTTAACCATGACGCTACACCGCTTAACACCCCAATTCAGTCACACCAGCCTTCTCTTTTTTTATTAAAAAAATTTTTTTTTAAGATTTTTTATTTATTTGCGAGAGAGACAATGAGAGACAGAGAGCATGAGAGGGAGGAGAGTCAGAGGGAGAAGTAGACTCCCTGCTGAGCAGGGAGCCCGATGCGGGACTCGACCCCGGGACTCCAGGATCATGACCTGAGCCGAAGGCAGTCGCTTAACCAACTGAGCCACCCAGGCGCCCCCAGCCTTCTCTTTTTTAAAAAAAGATTATTTATTTATTTATTTGTCAGAGAGAGAGAGAGAGAGAGCACAAGCAGAGGGAGCTGCAGGCAGAGGGAGAAGCAGGCTCCCCGCTGAGCAGGGAGTCTGACGTGGGACTCAACCCCAGGACCCTGGGATCATGACCTGAGCCGAAGGCAGACGCTCAACTGACTGAGCCACCCAGGCACCCAGATGTCCAATTCTAAGCCCCGTCATACCAGACTTCTGCTTAGAATTCCTCAGTGGTTTCTGTGGTAAGCAGAACAATGGCCCCCTAAAGATGTCCATATTCTTTTTTTTTTTTAAAGATTTTATTTATTTGACAGAGACAGAAATAGCAAGAGCTGGAACACAAGCAGGGGGAGTGGGAGAGGGAGAAGCAGACTTCCTGCTGAGCAAGGAGCCCGATGTGGGGCTCGATCCCAGGACCCTGGGACCATGGCCTGAGCCGAAGGCAGATGCTTAACGACCAAGCCACCCAGGCACCCAGATGTCCATATTCTAAAGATGTCCACATCCTAATTCCTGGCACCTGTGAATATGTTACCTCGTTTGGCAAAAGGGACTTTGCAGATGGGATGAAGGTAAGGATCCTGAGATGCAGACTTTATCCTGGATGATCTGGTGGGTCCAGTGTACTCATGAAGGTTCTTAGAAGAGAGAGACAGGAGCGCTGGAGGCAGAGGGGGAGAGGTGCCATGGAAGCAAGGGTCAGGATGCTGTGAGTGCTAGCTCTGAAGATGGGAGAGGAACATGAGCCAAGGAGTGTGGACAGCCTCGTGCAATGAGCAGGCAAAGAACGGATCTCCCCGAGAGCCTCCAGAAGGAACACAAGCTATGGACACCTTGATTTTGGCCCAGAAAAACTTCTGACCCCCAGAACTGTAGGATAATAAATCTGTGTTGTTTGAAGCCCCTACATTGGTGGTGATGTGTTACAACAGCAGTAGAAAACGAATACAGCTCCCCATTACTTACAGGGAAATCAGAACCACTCTGCGAGGCATTCAAGGGCTTTGGGTTATCTGCCCCCCCCACCCCCTCCCCCACTGCCTGCCAGGCTTTACCTACTGAACTTCTCCAGGATCCTCAAGAGGCCATGGCCTCTCTTATTCCAGTGCATTTGCATGTGCTGTTTCTTCCACCAGAAACACGGGCTCCTCACTTGTTTGTCTGGCAAAGTTCTCATCCTTTCTGTCTCAGCTCAAACAATACCTCCTCTGTGAAGCCTTTCCTGGGGCTCCTTTCCTGCATTTCATATGCGCTCCCATTAAAGGACCTGTCTGTTCCCTCCCTGGACTATAAGCTATTTGAGGGCACAGGATGTCTCTTCTCGCCTTTGATCTCCCTTTGCGCCCAGCACGGTCCCCGGCACCTGAAATAAAGGTCCCCAGAAACTAGAGCTTTTATCCGGACTTGTGTCCTGGATGTGATGCAGCCCCTCCTTCCCCATCTCTCCTTCCATAGCAAGCACTGGGAGAGTCTTCCCTCCCCTCCCCTCCGCTCCCCTCCCCTCCCCTCCCCTCCCTCCCCCTCCCCTCCCCTCCCTCCCCCTTCCTAGTGAGAGATGAAGACAAAGGAAATCAGGCATGGCAGCATTTCAAGTTCAAGAAAGAAAAAGGCACAAATCAAAGTTTTGTGATAGTCCCATTGCACCCACAGTGTACAAGTGTACAATGCTTCCTCTCCGGGTCTCGGTTTCTTCAGCTGGGAAATGGGTCTAGAGACAAGCTACACAGAAACAGGAACTGTAATCAAACACCATCATATCCACACACACACACACACCCGCCTAGCACTGCTCTTTACTCTCAAGTGAGTTCTCAGGTGTTGGTTGCTGCAGATCTTGGGGGAGACTTTCCCACATTCTTTGGATTCATGGTTTCTAATAGGCACGCCTATGGTAGGTTTCATCGTCTTGAGCAAAGGGTTCCCCACAGTCACTGCATTCATGGAACTGAGTTCCAGAATACTGAGTCAGATATGTCTTCCGAACCTCCAGACTCACCTGAGGGCTCTCCCATGGACACATCAGACACCGAGTTTCTTTCCAGTAGGAATTCTCTGATGTTGTATAGGATGGTTACTCCACCCAAATAAAGACTTATTCACATTTATTACACTTATGAGTATTTTCCCCTGCATGAATTCTCTGATGTTTAATGAGAAGTAAAAGGCAAATGGAGGTCTCAATAAAGGCCTATTATGCACCCAGCCCTGTGCTCAGTGTTCGGAAGGAGTCCAAAACGTACAGAACGGCCTCTGCCCTCTAGAAGCTTGCAACCCGGTTGCAAGCTTCGTGTGCATGAAACAGTGGGGGAGCATGAGATGCTGTGTAATCACACCAAGCTGCATAGTTTAATGGAATTAAATGAGAATTCAGAGAAAGGAACATTCCACTGGGGATGAGGGAAAGGTGGCGGTGAGGATGCTAGGCTTTAGCTCGACCTGAAAGGATTGTAGGGCTGAGGCTGGAGGACAGAAGAGGAAGGTGTTTGGGATGTGGCTCTAGAGGGATGAAGATATCCTTCTGTAGGAACTCACTGGTTTGGATTTTGGAAGAGAGAGGGAGAGAGGGAGGAAGGGAGAAGGGGGGAGGGGAGAAAAAAAGGAAAGGAAAGAAGAGGGGAGGGGAGGAAAGGAAAGAACAAGAAAAGAAAAGAAAGGAAGGAAACTCTTTCCAATATAGCGAGTTGCCCCTCCATCTCAGAAACTCCCACAAACTTAGGGCAGCAGCCTTTGAAAATTTTATTTCTCTAATGCGTTTCTTGTTTTAGAGCTCCAACCACTTTCACTTTTACCAGGCACACCGAAGAAGGAACCCTCTAGCACTGCAATTCATATGCACATCCCCACCCCCCCACCCCCCAGCATTCCTGGGGCCCATTTCAGTTCCTTGACCATGAACATCACCCCCCCACGCCGCCCTCCCCCCACCTCCATGTCAGAGGCACCAAGTAGGGGGAGAAGGGCACCTGCCAGAGCACCCCAGGCAAGCACCCTCCCCGGCCCTCCATACCCTCGAAAACAACTCCACCTGGGATGTTGACACTTGGAGGGAAGGAGAGTCATCTGATCCAAAGGCCTTTTACTTAGGTCGGTTTTTTAGAGGATTTGCAGGAGCATTGGGAGTAGGGAGCGCTTTATGACTTGTCCTTGTTTTCTCCATTCTGCAGAGGGCGGCCCACGAGCAAAGGGGTGGAATTTGCAGCGTCTGTCTCGTCTGGGTTAGACCGTTGGAAGACGTTTCTCCCAATTATAGTGGTTAAACACTGACTCAACAGCCAACAGCCTCATGAGGTGTCAGAGCCTTCATTCATGGACAAGTTTCACAACGAGACACGACAGCACCCCCTGTCATGGGCAGTGCCGTCAGAGAGCGGAGGAGAGTGGATTTCACAGGCAACAAGGTGGCTACTTTCTGGAAGGATCTGACAGTTCCTAGCATGGCGGCGACATGGTCAAGTGCCTCCTCACTACCCCTGCTCAATGGGTTTGTTTGCACGTGGAATTCTTAGGCTCTTAGTTCCGTCCCTGCTTCCTGCCACTTCCCTAGGAGACGGAATTCAAATTCTGGAAGGGAGGGACCTCACCTCTGGGGAGGGGGAGGGGGACACAGAATGGGGGCTGGCGCCTTTTGGGTCTTACCATGTGGACATCCTGTGGGAACACTCTCCCCTCCTCCTCAGCAAGATACACTCCGCTCTGTGGAGAATCCAAGCAGGAGGTCAGAGGGATCTATAATGCCACAGTGGAAGGACAGCCCAGATTCCCGGGCCCCGGGTGGCCATCCAGTCTGACCACACACCACACTCTCCTTTCATCCTTGGTGTCTGTCCTTCCTGCGAGTTCATGGGCTCCTCCAAGGCAGGAGGCATGTCTGTCCTAGTCACCATCCGAGCCGGCTCAGTACCTGTCACAGTGCCTGGTACACAGCCACCGTTCAGTAAATGTTTGCTCAATAAATCAACTCTAAACTTGGAAGGGATCCACTTAAAGAGCTCCTCGCTCTTGTCCAGAAGCAGAGTTCCATGGCAAACGCTGGTGTGTGCTGGGCATGGGAAGGGACGCCGTTGGGTAATAATAATAATAATAATAATAATGAGTTAGAAACACATGGCGGCCCCTGGAAAATAGCCCAAAAGTTCAAATTGTATCTGCTAAGCAACAGGGGAACAATGCAGGTTCTCCGGGTCACCCCCAGGAGCCAGCAAGTGGGTAGAGGCTTAACAGGCTGCATTGGGTCTGGAAGAGGGGAGGGTCCCACCAAAGAGCAGTGCCTCCTGGAGCGGCCTGGTCCCTGTGGCGAGCTCAAGAGGTGACTTTTGTGGCGGGAGACGGAATGGCTCAGCCGGGTGGGCGTCGGGGTGAGCCCTGCTCCTGTGTGAACTCGGGGAGGTGGCGTTTGGAGCAGAGGCTAGTGCAGTCATGGCCAAGAACGGCCAAGGAGGAAGAAGACGCCTCGGGATCCTGGTGTCGTATTGCGTGGAGTGGGGCTGAAGCCAAAAGGGAAGATTTGTCTTTCTCCAGAGAGAGCTTCCTGAGGACAGAGGCCATGTCTTTTTTTTTTTTTTTTTTTTTTTAAGTTTATGTGTTATTCATCTCTGCACCCAACTTGGGGCTCTAACTCCCAACCCTGAGATCAGGAGTTGCACGCTCTTCCAACTGAGCCAGCCAGGAGCCCCAGACAGAGGTCACGTCTTATGTATCTACACCCGCAGCTCCAAGAAGAGTGCCTTGCACATAGTAGCTGCTAAATAAACACTTGATAAAGGAATGCTTGGCTGGTTGGCGGACTCTGGGAGGCACTGAGGATCTGAAAGTGTGTGGAGGCCCCCAGGGCTCTGTTGCCTGTCTTCTCTGCTCCAAATGCCTCCATCTATCCTTCTGTGCCATCCCACCTTTGTTTTAAGCCAGAAGATGTTCCCAAAGATTGCTACTCTCTAGGTTGACAGCAAATAATAGAGAGGGTGACTCTAGCCCCTACAGGCTGGGTCTCAGCCTGCAGCTTTTCGGGCCACGCCCTCCCTTCTCCTGGGGCTCCCACGGCTAGACTGGGTCCGTGCATGTTGTGGGGTCCCACTCAGTCCCCCACCCAAGCATCAGGTCATCCTTCACATTTCCTTCCAGTCTTTCTCCCTTTGATCTCATCTTGGCAAGCAGAGGCATGTCACCACGGGGGAGCCTTGTGTTAACAAATGCAAACACACACACACACACACACACACACACACCCTACTTTCCTTGTCTCTGAGCCATTGTCTGTCCGTCTGCTTCTAGGCCTGACCCATCTTTACAAGACTCTTCCTCTCCCAGGATGCTGAATATGGCCTCTGATGCAAGAGTGGGGCGTTTTGCACGTCTGCAATGTTGGCCTCCCTCAAGGGATTGGGAAAGATCCACCCATATGTCAGGACCTTCCAGGGAGACGCGAAACCAAGATCCTGACCTCATGATGCCCGCAGCGTCTGGCAAGGAGGACACCAGCTCTGCTGTCCTGGCCATAGTCCAGTTCTCTCTTCTAGAATCCACACCTTCCCTGGCTCCCCTCCAGACTGACAAGGTCTGCCCCAGTTGGGGAAAGGATAAGCATGGCCTAGTGGGTAGCGGATGGGAGGGAAGAGAGGGGTCTCTACTCTAAGACCTGGGTCAAATCGTTCCCCAGCGCTGTGCCTCGGTTTCTCCCTTGAGAAATTCTGCCCATGATTCTAGGGTTAGGAAGCTGCTCAGCACTAAAAAGTTCCCTGAGCTCACGGGGGAAGAAACCTGCAGTCTTGTTGTGCTCCCTTGCAGCCGGGAGCCGCCCACCCCGCCCCACCCCGCCCCACCCCAGAAGGCCTTGCTAGTTGGTGAGGCTGGGCCAGCAAGGCAGGGTCCTGCAGGATGAAAGCTCGGAGAAGCCAGAGCAGGAATAATAATGATAATCATCAGCTGCGGCGTCTTAACCATCCAGGAATGCAAGGCCCCACGCCCTGTGCGCATCACACCCCAGGACACTCGAAGGGCTCTTCTCCTTTCATTTTATTGCAGTGATCCCACACTCTGCCATTCCCAGCCCAACCCATGTGGGTTCCCAAGGAGTGCAGTCCAGCCACTGGTTCATCCACCACCCAGGCTCCATGGGAAGATTCGGCTCAACATGACCCAAGCCAGCAGCAGGACAGAACGCCCAGCTACTTGGAAACTCGGGCTCCAGGCTTTCCCAGGGAAGCAGCCTGCCCGCACCTGGCCTGGAGCACTTTCCCACAGACCCATCAGGGTCTGGTCACCGTGAGGCCCAGGAGGGTTGCCCATGTCAATACAAGTCTGAATTCAAGGCCTGGCTGGCCCACAGACTATCTCGCCATAGGACCGTGGGCAAGGTGTGTGTTGTTTTGGACTTCGTTGGATTCGCTGCCTCACCTGCTGCAAAACTTGCCAAGACTCCCCATTGCTCACTGAAGATAAACTCTGGATCTCATAGTCTAGCGTGTGGCTGTTTAACATCTGGTTTGAATCCACTTTTCCACCCCCACTCTTCTTCTTTACCCTCTAGATGCCAGCCAGAAGTAACTACTCACTGTTGGTGATACGTTTCCCGTGCTTTTTCATGCGGCGCTCCGATCCTTCGTGGCAAATGTCATTTCCTTCATCTGCACCTGGCCAGACCCTCCCAGCCTTCAAAGCCCAAGGCAGAGTTCATTGCCTCTATGAGTTCGCCCGATCCTCATCCCACCATGGAACTCTGGTTCGTCTGTGTGTGAAGCTCTCAAGCACCGATGCCCACCTCCCATGGTGCTTGTGTGTGTATCTTTTTTTTTTTTAAGATTTATTTATTTATTTGAAAGAGAGAGTGAGCGAGATCGAGAGAGAGAGAGAGAGAGAGCAGGGGAGGGGCAGAGGAGAGGGAGAGAGAAACCCAAGCAGACTCCATGCTAAGCAAACAGCCGGACACGGATCCCATCCCACGACCCCGAGATCACAACATGAGCCAAAACCAAGAGTCGGCCGCCCCACCGACCGCACCACCCAGGTTCCCCGCTGGCGGGCGTATCTCAACTCACCCGGTGGATCATCCCCATGCTGAAGTCTCATTCATCTCTGTGTCCCCATAGGCCTAGCACAGTACCTTGCACACGAGGCACGTGCTCAATAAGTTAGTGTGGGACATAAATTGTAGCCAAGAATCATCCCCACCCTATTCACTTCCCCACACAAATGTGCTTTGAAAAAGTAAAAATAATTATTTTAATATAAAAGTTTATGCTTGTGTGTTTCTCCCCCAGCATCCTCGCTAGTGGGGTGCGGGCCCCCGGGTCTCCCGTGAAGGTGTTAGCTCCCTGGCTTTGGCTCCGGGGCTGACCCGAGGGATGCTTTTCCTGATCAGTTGTGGGTCCAGTCTGACCTTGCCCCTTGCCTAGTAGGTGGTGAGCCCTACCCTCCTTGGAGAAGGGCAGTCCCACCCTCCGGGGGCTTCCGTTTTTCGAAGTCCCAGCCCCCTCCATGCTCCATTGGACTTAACACACCAGAAGGTCCCCTCGAGGTCATGAGGTGAAAGAGATGAATGGTTGGATGGGTTTAGGAACCTCTCACCTGGATCCTTAGTAGAACCCTCGGAGCAGTGCTCACCCCTGCTGCCTGTTAGTGTTGTTAATAATAGTAACATGACTTCAATAACGCCTTGTATTTACTGAACGCTTTTCTCCAGGGAGCTCAACTCATCTTTCCCTCCAGAAGGAAGAGAGGCACCAAGACAATGAAAGAGAAGTCAGCCATTGCAGCCATTCTTCGTTCTAAGAGGTAAATGCAATCCATAGTATTGCAGATGTGTAGAACTGATCAAGTAGGAGACCAGTACATGCTCTGGGACCCGAAACCTCTGCCTTCAGAATGCTTGCCCAAATCAAATCCTGTGTGAGATGACCACTCCCGTGCTGAGAAGTTACATCTCATCAGTGATAGGATTTGAGCATGCACCCTGAATACACGTTCCATTATTTATAAGTTGTGGACGTGGCCGAATCATTATATCTCAAGACAATATGTACTTGGGGTGAGGTTCGTATTTAACAATGGTAGAAAGGTAAGTTCACGTTTCTTTTATTCATTTTTTTTTTAAGTAAGCTCCACCCCCAGCGTGGGGCTTGAACTCAGAACCCCTAGATCAGGAGTCACATGTGTTACTGACTGAGCCAGCCAGGAGTCCTGGTTACTTCACATTTCAATATAATTGATAATTACAAATTACAAAGATGTTTTGTGGCTCTCTTCATGTTAGACCTGATCAGACTGTCGCCATTTTCACCTCGTGATGGGGCTAACAAAGAGCTCTTTTGAGAAGCTCCAGCTTTGCCATTTTCTCCTGTGCTGAATTAGGAAGATCTTTACCCTGAGGTTTCTTTGCAGGAATTTCTCTCTCTCCCTCTCTCTCTCTTTTTTTAAAATTCATCCATTTATTTGAGAGAGAGAGTGAGCTGGGGGGGGCAGAGAGAGAGGGAGAGAAGCAGACTCCCCGCTGAGTGGGGAGCCCTACATGATGCGGGGCTCAATCTCACAACCCCACCCCCCACCCCAAGATCATGACTCATGACCTGAGCTGAAATCAAGAGTCAGCCGCTCAACCGGCTGAGCCACCCAGGCGCCCCCAGGAATCTTTTTACCCTCACATCCATTTTTTGTGGAGGTTAGTTTAGCTCAAGTTAGATAACATAACCCACAATGTCACTTAATCAGGTAACGTAAGCTGTGATACTCTGCAGTTTTCCAACCATGATCTACAAACAGTGAGGGAGCCTTGTCCACCTCTCCAGCACGCTCCCATGCTTCCCCCAGGAGCCCCCCGCGTGGCACACATGGCCCACGGCTCCTGTCAAGCCCCATGTTAGAATCACGGTGAAGCTGCCTTGACTCCCTCTGAAGGGGGCTCTTCTATAATCCCACCTCCTTTCTACCAGCGCATGCGTCAGTTTGACCATCTCCAGCACCCTCCTGGCTCTCTCAGCCACCCCAAGGTCACTTCCAAAACCTTCTTGGTAAAGCCCACTTCTCTCGCTTTATTCCCGATGTCCTTTAAGGACCCCACAAAATGCTCAGTTGTACAGACTAGAAACCACAAACCCATCCCATGGCTGAGGACCCTGACCATTGCTAGGGCCTTTTAAGCAGTTGGCCTCCCTGCCACCGTGCTCTTCCCTTCATTTACCCTCCACACTTCTGCCAGAGAAATCTTCCAGATACACAAGTCCGATTTGGGTCTGCCCTCTTCCTAGCCTCTCATGCCGATAGGAGGAAGTATGAACTCTTGGCCGGGCCCTATGGACCTTTCCAAATCGCTCACCCCTAGCCAACCACCCAGGAGAGGCCGAATACCATGTTCGCTCTTACTCAGAGAGCTCTTCACGTTCTTTCTTCTCTGCCTGCTGAATTCTATTACTTAACCTCCAAGACCAGGACCCCTGGCACCTTCCAAACTCTGAAGGCAGAGAAAATTACCCCATCTCTCTGCACCTTAGCGCTTGGTACGAAATTCTCCTGTATATGCCGACATGTGGTCGTTTAGTTGTTTGTATCCTCCGCATGATGTTGGTTCCTGGACACTTGGGCACAGGTCTTACTTCTCTCTCTACCTTTCTCTTCCTGCTCCCTCCCAGCCTGGTGCAGCGGCAGACTCTCTGGGACGGGCTCTTCCACGGACCTGAGGGGTCAGGCCCTTCTTCCCCGGCAGAATATCTGTCATCTGCACTGCCCCCCAAACCACCCCCCAACACCTAACAACTTAAAAAAGCAATTACTAGGTGGTGGGTACCATTCTTGGGTATATTAGCTTACTAATGCTGACCATAGCGCCCTGTAAGGTTGGCCCTTCGGGCGTGCCCATTTTATAGATGAGGAAACTGACGTATGGGGAAGCCTCCTGACAGGCCTAGGTCACCCAGCTAGTCAGGGGCACAGCCAGCAGTCAAAGTCTGTCTCCTGGACCCAGAGCCCCGATCGTGACCTCCACGGCATAGAGTCCGTGCTCTGGCCCCTCGCTCGCCCTCACCGCTCTCCCTTTCCTCGACAAGAGTGGTTGCTCTCCCAAAGCCAGCGGAACACCCTTCCACCCTGCACACGGCGCAGGGACTGCTGGCTCAGGTGGCTCTCTCCCTCCGGACAAATGGCAGGCGCAACAGTCTCTCCGTTGTCTAGCCATCTGCCTGCTCACTCCATTCCTGGGCCGGGGCTCTTTGGGGGAGATCTGAAAACTGGCATGGGTGGGACCCCATCACTCCTCTGGGAGGGCCTACCCGAAGCCCGCCCGCGACCCCTTCCCCGGCCCACCAGCCCCTCAGGCACCTGGAGGGCGTTCCCCACCTGTTCTACCTGGTGGGCTTCCGGCCATTAATAACAGCTCATTCTCCTCTGGGGCTCTTTGTCTCTTCTGCCTTGCCTCCCCACGCTTCCTTCCTGTTCTTCTTTCTCTTTACAGCAAGAGTGGGTATTTTTAACCTGAGGTTTTCGCTCACCTCTCACTGTCCGGTTGGGACTGGGCAGGGCTGCTGGCGTGCTAGAGGGCTGGGAGTGGCGTGCCAGCCTCGGAGGCCACCGCTGTGTCCCTCCCTGCTGGCTCCAGCCTGAGCCCCCACGCTCACCTCTGTCAAGCCCTCCCTCCTCTGCCTGGGGAGTAAACACCCCACACTGGCCGTGGGCTGAAACTCTGGAAACACGGGGAGCCGAGCTTAGCCCCCGGGGGGAACGTGGTGAAGACCATCTGTGGAGCCGGGTGAAGCTCAAGATCACCAGAACCTCACACATCCCCCGAAGAGCCACCAAGGCCATCTGTCAGGCCACCTGTGTGACCCCCGTTAGTGATGCCCTTTGGAGGCTCTAGGGGGACTTTCGGGGAATTCTCCCACCCTGGGAGCTGCAGCTCAGAGAGCTCCCCTCACCCTCCCCGTCCTCTTTGAAACTTCTCGAAGGTCTCTGCTACCAGGAAGCCCTTTGTGCTCCTAGCTCTCCTACCTCAGCCCCAGCCTGGCCCACCAACCACTCCCCACTCTGTCCCCACCTGCTGGTCTCCAGCCCCCACCCCGGCTCACGGCTCACGTCTCTGCACCCCAGGAGCTCAACAGAGAAACTTTTGTTTGAAGCCTCAGCATCTGCAAAAGGGGAGATAACTGGCCTTTCAGGGTTTTGTCCTAATTGTTGTTTGTTTTGAAGTTCGGTTTCTGTACCCAGCTTTCTCAAAAAAGAGAACAGTGGCAACTAAACAAGTTGGTATCAGAGATTTTTTTGGTTTGTTTTAAAAGCAACGGGCAGTGACTCACTGCAGGCTGCTGGGCCCATGGCTGATGTCCTCTAAAGCGAGCAACGGTTTTAATGATGGCCCGGGGCACTGCCGAGTCCTCCTGCGTGCTCTGAGTCACCGCCAAGGATCAAATAGCTTCAGCCTTGTTTTTATGTTGACCGTTTTTTAAAATTCCTTAAAAAACCAGCCCCCCCTGTATAACATACTACGGATTGAAAATCAGGGAACAGATTTTCCACCCAGTCTCGTGGGCCTGGAGGACTCGCTGATGAGGCAGAATATCTGTCCCTCTCATCTCCGGCCTCCATGCTGGCCACACCTCTGTTTCACACTCTGGTGACTGTCCCCACCCCTCCCTCCTGCGCAACTGTCGCAGGGTCCCAAGTAGCGATGTCTTCTGGCCCCACCGTGAGCTGTGGCAGCAACCTTGTTCTGTCGCCTTTGCCCCTGGCCCCCCTTTAGGAGTTGGTCACTCATTCAGTCTACAAACAATTCTTGGGCGTCTCCTTTGGGCAGAGAGAGCCATGCTGGGTGGGTACGAGGATGAGGCAAAAGAAAGTAGTCACTGCTGCCTCCAGGGAGAAAACTCTCCCTCCACAAGCATCTAGAGAACCAAGAGGCTCCAGAGAATTCCATCTCAGAACTAACAGCTGGGGGGGGGGCGGGTAGACATGGTGGGATTTATCAGAAAAGGCTTCCTGAAGGGGAGAGATCTGAGCTTAACTTTGACTGTCACTAAGGGTGTCCCGGCTGGGCAAATGGGTGCACAGAGATGGGGAGCCCATCTTGGCAAGGGGACCCAGAATTCCCTGGCCACCTCCGCCAGGAAGCTGCCTTGTGAATCCTGAGCTGCCCCTTCCCCTCTGGGCTAACAGGCAATAAGGACGGGGGACCAGCCCCGGCAAGGAGGAAGTGGACTGGCTTCCTGTTTGTTTGTGAATCTCAGAGCAGCCCCGTGCAGCCATGAACACCAGCTGAGCAGAGCAGCCTTGGCCCGAGCCGGGAGTGCCAGGGAGCCCATCCACCAACCCAGCAAGCCCGCAACCAGCCGGGAGATGCAGGGACTGTATCCTAGGGTGGCCAAACTCAGCTGGCTAGCCCCATAGCAGTTACGCCAGCTTTGGCAGGGACGGGAGGTGGGGTAATGACTTCCCTAAAAAAGCCAGAGTCACACATTCATACTACGAAGCCTCTGGGCAGCTTGGGGAGAGGGGGGAGGGGGGCTCAGGCATTGCCATTCCCTGACCCCAAAGATTATTTTAGGCAAAACTCTTTTGCCCTCTAGGGAAATCTTGTGCAGAGATCACCGATCACCAGGTCCTTTAAACAATCAGGCAGCATGCACTGTGGTTTTGTTTACAACAGCAAAATACACGAAAACCACCACCAAGTCCTCCAAAATACCAACTGGTGACAACAAAACACAACAGATCCATACAGAGAAGATGCTGTAGCCATTCAGAAGAACAGGGCGATTAGTAGGTGTAACTGGGGCGAGATGTCCAAAGGTACGTCCATAAATGAAAATAGCGGGTGCAAAACAGTGTGATCCCTTTCGTGTAAATAATTGGAACAGCAGAGGACATGTTCATATAGGTTCACACATACATGTACTGCTGAATGCATGAGTTTTCTTCTGGAAAGAAATGTAAGCAACCTGACGGTGGTTATTTTGAGGGAGAGGAACTGGGAGAAAAGTGGTGGGAAGGCTTCACTTTTCATTATTTACCTTTTGGTGCTGTTTGTGTTTTTTAGTCAGGTTTATATATTTCAAAAATATTACCTGTGGGCAGTGGAATTCTGCTCCATTCTGTTTTCTTTCTTTCTTTCTTTCTTTTTTTAAGATTTTATTTATTTATTTGACAGAGATAGAGAGAGAGCACAAGTAGGCAGAGTGGCAGGCAGAGGGAGAGGGAGAAGCAGGCTCTCCGCTGAGCAGGGAGCCCAATGCGGGGCTCGATCCCAGGACCCCGGGATCATGACCTGATCCGAAGGCAGCCACTTAACCGACTGAGCCACCCAGGCGCCCCTCCATTCTGTTTTCTTCCTTACATGTCTCTGTATCATTTAAAATAAAAAGGATCGGGGCGCCTGGCTGGTTCTGTCACAAGAGCATGCAAATCTTCATCTCGGGGTTGTGAGTTTGAGCCCCACGTTGGGTATAGCGATTACTTAAAAAAAAAAACCTTAAAAAATAGTATTGAACCGCTAAGTATTATTTTTAAGGCAATTTAAAGAATCAGGCAGTGTGCATTTACAAGATGAAACAGGTGGATCACAGATTCTGCAGGAAAATTTATGGGAGAAGATGGGAAAACGCTTTGCTTTAAGACCTGTACACATCAGTAACGGACAGTGTTGCCGGTTCTTCGTTCCACTTTGTGGATTCCCTATGGCAAACGTTTGAGCTGTCTCTGGCTTCCCTCCAACCACTCCCATTCCCAGTTTCGTTCCCCATTTCATGGCCTCATCATTTAGCTTTTGACCCAAACCAAACAATAAGGAAGAGAAATCTGAAGGGAAGAAGAAGACAGACAATATAAGGCACTTCAATACACATGGAGCGATCACCTGTCATTTGGACTAAGTTGTACGAGCCTCTGTATAAAGGGCCTGTGTCTGATTCATCTTCTAATCCCAGGACTGTGCACAGTACCCAACAATCATTGGTGGATGAATGAATGGAGCAACCTGTGGAAACGGTGCTTGTTCTCTGCAGGTCTGTTTGCTCCTCCGTAGGAGTGCTTTGAGAAATTGGAAGGAAATTCCCGGAGCCTCAGAAAGAGAATCTGATGTCTCCTTTGTGTTTCATTAATTCATTACCAACTAGGGGGGGGCTCCCCAGATGGACCTTCGGCTGCCAAAGCCTGAGTACCCAGCTCCCTGGGAGCCTCCCAAGGTTAAGAAAGAGCTAAAGCTGAGCTGGGTGGCCATCTCCCACCTGGCGAAGAGAGGTAGCACCAGTTTGGCTGGTGGTTGGGGCGGGACACTTGGTATCTTTACAGCCACAGATGCCCCAGGAGTTCTATATCAGGAAGTTGTGTACAAAGGGTCACCTCGACCTATTTACTTGTCAGAGCTGGTGCTGCCAGCTAGTCCCTTCCCTGAGATCTTTTTCTGAACATCTTTTCTTCGCTGACATAGCCGGGCACCTGCAGGCGCCAGCAGGCTACTGCCATCTGGTGGACAAGAGAGGCCATCGCCTTCCCAGGCTGGCCTGAAACTGAAGGGAGACGGAAGGAACCTCTGACAACCAGGTCCGCGGCTTTCAAACTTTTGCAGCCATGGAGCCCTTCCTTCAAATGACAGCAATGACTAAGGTCTTCATGTTGGCCTGATCAATTCACTGCTCTGGCTGCAGCAGGGAGAAGGAGGGACTCAGAGCCCCACTGGACCTGCTGGACCCTCCCTGCCGAGCTCAGTTGGCATATGGCTGATAGACTCCTGCTATCATTGTAAGGACGGGGAAACGGAGCCTTGGGGATATGAAGCGACCTGTGCAAACAGTGTTATAGCAAAGACTAGAGCACAGAGCCTCTGTACAAAATGCACTTGGGCATTTGCCCAGCCAACCTGTACCCTCGAGCTCAAACAGGGGCTGAACACAGCTTCCTGAGTGCTCGGTCAAGCCACCTATCTATCCCAAGACATCTGGGTTCCTGGGGAGGAGGAGCCCCGAACCCAACTCCTCCTACATCCTGATTCTTGTTTGAATCAAACCAGGGACCCATGATGGTCCCTATGTTCCCTTGTCAATAGGCAGCATGGAATCAGGGGCACAGACATGCCCATTGCTATCTCAGGATGCCAAAGAAATGTCCTGGTCTCTGACACCGGGAGAGGCAGGCAGTCCCCTAGAACACAAATAGGGAAGGGAATAAGAATATTTTGAGCATCTACTGCACGCTGAGCCCTGTGCTAAGCATTTTTACATTTGTCAGCTCATTTACTCCTCAACACTGTGATGTGGATATTTATTTTCTCGGATTTTAAAAAAATATTTTATTTATTTATTTTTAAAGTAATCTCTATACCCAGTGTGGGGCTCGAACTCACGACCCTGAGATCAAGAGTTGGATGCTCCGGGCGCCTGGGTGGCTCAGTCGGTTAAATATCCAACTTTTAGCTCAGGTCTTGATCTCAGGGTTGTGAGTTCAAGCCCCGCATTGGGCTCCATGCTGGGCCTGGGGCCTACCCGGGAAAAAAAAAAAAAAAAAAAGAGTCACACGCTCTACCGACTGGGCCAGCCAGGCACTCCCATTTCCTCAGTTTTTTGCTAAGAGGAAAAAAAGGATGCTTGAAGTATTTAAGTAATTTACCCAAGATCTCCCAACCTAATAAATGGCAGAATAAGAATCCAATCCCAAATCTTTCTAATTCTAGAACCCGTGTCTTTCCAGTAAATGGAGTTGCCTTCTGGAGCAAGAAATCTGGGAAGTCCAGCCCAGCCCAGAGTTGCATTGCGTCAGTCAGGATTATTGCAGTTCGCTGGCGTGTAGGGTCTCACAAAAGGGAAGACGTTGTCTCTGCCTCCCGCCTGCGATAGTCTAGCTGGGGAAAAAGTGTGCTTGGGAAAGCGATGAAGACTTCACACGCACTCACCCACCTGTAAGTGCAAGGAAGGATTTACAGGACAAGGAGACTCAGATCTAGAACATGGAAGCTAGAGATGGGATGGAAACAGCACTGGACAGTCAGGAGGCCTGAACCCCACCCCTGGCTTTGCCACGCACATCCTGTGGGACGTTGGGCAAGTCCCCCCGCCCTCCTCACCTAAACGAAGGGGTTGTTCCTGAGGGTGTGAAAGTCTCCTGCTCAGTTCTCTACTGTTGTGATTTCAGTAGGGGTGGAGTTAGACAAAGAAGGAGCCCTGAAGGAAGTGAGTTTTGGACAGGATCTTGTAGAGGGGAGGGTTAGGCGCATGGAAGAGGGAAATGCTCACACTGAGAAGTTGAAAAAGGCAAGCGAGGACAAGAAGCAGCGGCTAGCTAGAGATGGCAAGCTGATCTGCCGTTGAATGCTTGGTAGAGATTAGGTTTGGCGCAATCCACAATGAGCAGCATCAGTAGTTCTTTTGGGGTCTCTGGTTATCCAGGATTGATGTGGTCTTTTTTTTTTTTTTTTTAAGATTTTATTTACTTAATTGAGAGAGAAAGAGCGCATGTGCATGCATGAGCAGGGGGAGGGGGAGGGGCAGAGAGAGAGGGAGAGGCAGACTCCCCGTTGAGCAGGGAGCCCAACGAGGAGCTCCATCCCAGGACCCTGGGATCATGACCTGAGCTGAAGGCAGACGCCTAACTGACTGAACCACCCAGGCGTCCCCCAGGATAGATGTGGTCTTAACCAAGAGACTTTTCCACCCAGAAGCTAAAGCTCCCAGAGGCCCCCATTTCTGGGAGTCATTGAGCACTGGGCTCCCTTTCTTAGCTGTGCCCCCCTCCCCCTCCGGCTTTGGAAGGACAGGCCAGCAGCAAACCCTTCCTGGACGGCAAAAGGGTGGCAAGGAAGTGCTTTTACCCCAGGCCTGGAGATCCTCGAACCTCTAGGGGACCATCGGGTCCTTCCTTCCTAATTCCCATCTCTTTGCTACCGCCATTCCCACTTCCTCTCTCATTCAGAAGCATGTGCAAGCCGCGGAGAGGAGCGGGCATTATAAATCTTTGTGCCGGGGCCCCGGAGTGACTTTGCATTCCAGACTGCCGAAGCCTCAGCCTTGCCACAAGCAGGGACTCTGGTAACAGTTACACTGTATCGGACCTAAAGCCCTCGGCCTGCTTGGTGCCCCGGACTTCCAAATCTCAAGTCTTCCTCCTCTTCTCCAAGGCTATCCAATCCCCCGAGGCAGGGCTCAGCAAACTTGTCCCGCAAAGGGGCGAAGAGTGAATACCTTCGGCTCTGCTGGCCATGTGGGGTCTGCTGGAACTCTCCAGCCCCGCCGCTGAAGTGCTATGCTTCCAACAACACTTGACTTGTGGACACTGAAGTTTGAATTTCACCTCATTTTCATGCGTCACCAAATTGTCTTTCTTTTTTGATTTTCCCCAGCCGTTTAGAAGCGTAAATACCACCATTAGCTTGTGAGCTATCCAGTTGGGCTGTTCTCAGCCAGCAGGCCAGACCCCTGACCCAAGTGTTTGCAGCTATTTCAGCCAAACTCAAGCCTTCGCTTGATCCTGGCCTTTCTGGCTAATTTGGATGGCGTGGCGTAGGCTTCAGGGCTGACAACAGCTTTCAGCTCCCCCAAAGTGGCCTTGTCCTTTCGGCTTTTCTCGTCTTCCAAAGTAGCTTGATTGGAGGGTGCTGGAAAGATCCCCTCCTCCCTATCCACCCAGGGTCCCGTGTAAAGGGGTTCTCTTTCACCTACAAAGCGGTTTCCCTACGCCAATACATTTCCATGTTCTCGCTTCCAGCTCTGGGCCTCCGGCCTTGCCAAAGCGTCCCAGCCTCGACCAGCTCGGGCAGGCCTCACGGCTCCTTTCGAATTCTCAGTCCCTGTGTTGCCAGCGGTCCAGAGGCAGCATCTTTCTTAGAAAGGGATACCTTATGTGCTCGGAAAGCTGGGGTGAGTCGGCCAGAGGCGGAGGGATTTTAAGTTGGGCTCAAGACAGGGAGAAGGACAGGGATTGAAGGAGAGAGAGAGAGAGAGAATGTTCCAGACAGAAGCGGGAGGGACTGAGCTGCGGGCAGGCGGCACGAGGGCAGAGTCCCACATAGAGGCCGTTTGAAGCAAGAGAGTGAGGACACTGGGAAGTCGGCCCTGGGGGGCACATCAGTGAAGGGATTGGGCTGCTAGACCCCGAGCCTCGGATCCAGAGGAGCTTGAAGTAACTTAACACGATGGTGCGGGAGGAGAGCTCAGCGGCCCGGCTGCCGACCCTCCGTCCAAACCTCGGTCCCTGTGCTGGCTCTTCCTTCATCTGTTCCTTTGGCAAACACTCAGGAGCTCCCACCAAGAGCCAGGGACCTTGGACTTGGGGAAAGATCAGGCAGTGGTTGGGGGAAAGAAGAGGAACGGGGAATGTTCAGTCATAGAAAGGTCCTGCCCTTTATAAATGTAGAGTAAGAGAGAATACACAAACCCAACGAGGGGAGTGCTAAACCACACACACACACACACACACACACACACACACTACAACCCAACGAGGGGAGTGCTAAATGCCTCATGGGAATGTGGATAGGAATCCAGGCAAGGGAGAGGTCATGAATAGGGGGCGGAGGGGACTTTGCAGATATTTTGTGGAAGAGAAAGTACTGGAGGATGGGAATATCTGGACCTGTGAAATGTGGGGGAAGGGCTCTCCAGGTTGAAGAGACGCCAAGCAAAGAGGATGCAGGGGAAGTGTGGGGGAGTGTAGACAAGAACTCAATTTGGCATGTGTTTTCACGGGGGGGTGGGGGTTGTCACTGGCATTACTTTGGGGGCAATTCTTCGTAGTAGGAATCTGTCCCATACAAAGTAGGTCTTGTAGCATCCCCTGCCACCCACCTCCCCCTCCCCTAATGCCAGGAGCTGCTGGCTTTCTCAGTACTCCCCGCCCCACTGGAGCCACGAGGTTGGTTTGTAAAGGCAAGCAGGAAACTATACCCTTGGCCTAGAAAGGTAGCCAGCGGTAGCCGGACCGTGGAGGGCCTTGGATGCCAGGATAAGACCTTGCACTTGACAAAGCAAGGAGTGGCCACTGAAGGTTTTCCAGTAGGGAGGAGGTAAGATGTGCTTTAGGAAAATGAAGTTTGGAACAATGTGCAGGATGAACAGAAGGCCTAAGAAAGGCAGGGAAATCTGGGACAACCTCTTGCGACCTTTTCACTCAAGTTATCTTCAATGAGGGTGGGCTGCTTAGCTCACAATTACTGGCGGATGTCAAAGGTCAAGCGGAGGTCCTGACAGCACGTCTCCCTGCAGATTGCTGGAATGGCCTATTAGAATAGCATTTGCTAAATCAGGATTTGACTAATATTCCATTGCCTCTTCCTGTCTTTCAAATCAATGCACCTGGGGATGCCCACAATGCAACTCCTCCTCCCTTGGTCCTCCCTGGCAGAATTTGTGTCAAACCAGCAGAAGGAAGGAAAAGGCAACCCTTTGAGAATTCTTCTCTCCCCTGCCTATCCAGGGTCCATTGCTGCCTTAGTAAGCAAGCGACCTCTCAGTGCCCGAACAAGGAAGCAATTCAGCCTGACCCGAGGAGAGAGGGAGGAAGGCACTCCCTACTCTGGCCCTTCGCTGGCCAGGACAGGACACGGCTTTTGAGCCAAGGCCCAGAGAATCCCGAGCTGATAAAGGCCCATTGTGGCAGCTTCTGGAGAAACCCAGAGGCCATCAGGGGGCTCCGGGGCTCAGGAGCCAGTTAACACCACTTGAACATTTGTGGATAGAATGACTTGGCGGAAGTCAAGGCAGAATGAGGCCCCCGGGCTGCCAGGGGCACTATCCATGGCAGGCCGGCTACAGGCCAAACCAGCAGGAGCCTGTCTGTGGCTAGAAGGGCTGGCCTGGAGGCAGGGGGGACCCACAGGCTGTGGAGGGCTTCCCTGCAGACACCTGGAGGAAGAAACCCAATCTCCCGCCAAGTGCAAGAAACACAACTGCTCTTTTTAAAAAGGGCCTGGGGAGGGGGGAGTCTGCGGCCCTCCCCCCCCCCCCCACAGGGGTGTCCACAGCAATAAACAGCAGGAAAGGAGGAAGCCCGTCTGGAAGCTGTTGAGAAATTCTCCCTGCTCAGGGCTGTCATGCTTGGAGCGCAGGCACCTCACCATCTGCAGACCCCACTGCTCTTACCGCGAAGAACCAAGTGGGAAGAGACACCCCGAGATAAAGGGTGCCAGGGCAGCTGAGGGAGTCGGGCTCGACGGGTGCCCGCAGGTGTCGGGCAGGACCAGGCTTCGGCGGGAGGTTTAGCTGGGCCCATTGCACTTCTGGAGTGCTCCGGGGGAACGGGAAGGGACTGGACCTCTGCTCGAAAGCCCCGGGAGGGGAGGGGAGCAGGTGCAGGGATGGGGGGACTGGGTCTCTGCCTTTCTCAGCTGACCGCTCACCCTCACTCGGGGTGGGGGGGGTGGTGGCAAGGAATGCGAATCCAGGTCACAGACCGGGCTGTAGGGTCCTCTTTTTTTTTTTTTAAAGATTTTATTTATTTATTTGACAGAGAGAGAGACAGCAAGAGAGAACACAAGCAGGGGGAGCGGGAGAGGGAGAAGCAGGCTTCCCGCGGAGCAGGGAGCCCGATGTGGGACTTGATCCCAGGACCCTGGGATCATGACCTGAGCCGAAGGCAGTCGCTTAACCGACTGAGCCACCCAGGCGCCCCTGTAGGGTCCTCTTAAAGACCGTTCTCCTTGGCCAGGTGGTGAGCCCAGGGATTAAACCGAGCAGAGGTGAAAGCATCGCCCACCGAGTGCTCACCGCACTGTTGTTCCTCTGTCTTGTTCCTCAAAGGATTTCAGGTGAGTGACCGGTTCACATCTCAGTGGTGGGTCCGCTCTCCCTCCCCACCATTCAAAACGCATCAAGTTGGCCCCCTCAGATGCCAAGTCATTTCTACATCAAAGCAAAACAGAATAAGCCATATAAACCCATTATATGAAGCCACATAATGAACATCAGCTTCGAACTCCTGGGCACTAAATTGCACGTGGCTCCTGTGCCGTTCACGCCCCTCCCCCAAGGGGAAGGCAGAGTGGTACCAAAAGCCACAGAGGAAAGGCAACTCATCTCCACTCACGTGGCCTCCAAAGAACCCATCTTATGACAAAGCTCACCTGACACCACGGAGATTCATTTCAGGCTGGGGATGGCTCTGGAACACAGCACAAAGCTATGTTTTCTGAAACCAAAGCATCCCCCAGCCTTGCTGGAGACTGTCCCAGCTGGCGAGGCAAACACGTGCACACGAAAACTGCTAGAATGCTCTGTTCTGATCTCATGGCTCCCACAAACAAAAAAAGCAAACCCGTTAAGACTGAGCTGGAAGGTTCTGGGTGTCATTTATTGACGGCAGTTTACACACATTTGTTTTCTTCCCATGGCCATTTCCTTCAAAGCACAGGCACAGAGCCCTCTGGAAAGGCAGTCTCTGAATGAGGGAGCCAGAATGCAGGACGCACTCGGCTTTGGCAGGCGTGCTCAGACTCGGCAGGATGCAATCCTTCAAGCTGGAATTCCGTCGGGTGTCTTGAGACACCAAGGTGGGGGGTGGAGAGGAAGTCTTCAACAGGACTCACATCCCCGACCAGGCCTGCTCGCCTGCTCTCCAAGGCCATCCCGGGGGCAGGAGCCTGGGGGCACAGTGCAACAGGCCCACCCACCTTCCCAGGGGCAGATTCTTCAGTCCATGCCCTGCTGTTCACACCTGCTTCCGCCAGCCCCGCAGTTAAAGAGAATCAGCCTTATGGTGAGAGACAGAGGACTTCCTCTCTGACCCTCCCCGGCAGCTCTTCAGCTGGTCTGTGGAGGAACCACTGGGAAACATGGAGACCCATGCTTTCCCGTCAGCTGAGTGTGCCGTATTCCTCACGTCCCGCCTAAACAACAGGCTGGAGGCTCCAAGGGCGCTCAGGCCAGCCACCGAGCTCCCCAGCCCCGGGCGCCAGAGCCTCTCTCCTGCCGACCGCCAGTGCCTAGACCGGAGCGCCGGTGGGCCCCGGGCACTTGGCAATTTGGGGGACGGAGGTGGATCAAAAAGTGGATGGAAATGGGAAGAATGAAAAAGCTTCATCTGATAAGGAGAGATCTGAAGTGATTTCACTTTTATTTCCTTCACTTTAAGCCAATCGTGAAATTTCACAGTGATTTCTGGGGCGGGGGCAGAAGGGCGGTGGCGCGAAGAGTGGTCAGGGCCGGGGCCCAGCGGCCGGGTCTCACTGTGGCAGCTGCAGGAGCACGGACTGCCCAGCCGGCAGGTACGTGATGTTCCGAGAGCGCGACAGCTGGTACGCGATGTCCTCTGCGGCCTCCAGCTTGCGCAGCTCGATGAGGCCATCGCCCGCGGTGGCGAGCGAGTTGGCAATCAGCTCGGCGGCCTTGGAGTCGCCCTCGGCAGAGATGATGGCCGCCTTCTTCTGCTGCTCAGCCTAAGACAGTGGAGGTGGGGGGAGACCAAGATCACACCTGAGGGTGCTGGATGGCAGGCAGCGGCCTTGGAAGGACCAGGCCACACGCCCTCACTGGCTCCCGAAGGAACTCTGGGAATCTGGCTCCCCCACCTCCAGATGGGCTCAACAGGCACCGTCCACCCAATCCTCCTCTTTCCTGCAACGCACTGCCCACTCCTCGCCGTTGCGGGGACACATTTCTGTTGGCTGTGTAAGTATCTGTCTTATTTCAAAGTCCTCATTGACGTTAGCAGCAATCCAGCCCAGCCATCTTACTGAGCCAGGAGGAGCCAAACCGAGGAAAACAGGGGAGACAAAAGGTAGAAGCCATCCTCAGGCTCGACTTTCCCTCCAGTCCCTAGTCAAAGTGACTTTCGTCTAACACACCTGTTTGGGGAGACAGAGCAGCTGATGAGGAGCTACAGGCCCGTGTGATGCTCCCCTGAGCTAACCTGGTTCCAGCCCAGGAACCCAGGCAACAGAACACGGCTCTCCAGGCTCTCCCTGCCCGCATCAACAGGAGGACCTCTATCTGCAATGCCCGACTCGGTCATGGGCGGAGGGTACGGCATTAACAAATGTTAACTGAGCACCTACTAAGTATTCCCAGATACAGTCTTAGACCTATGTTCGAGACTCTGGACACAGCGGGGGAAAGAAAAAAAAAAGCAAGGAAGTCCCTGCCCACAAGGGGTTTCCATTCCCTAAAATGAAACGCTGGCCACCCGTACATCGCTCTTTTCCCTGCTTCAAAGAACTAAGGTTCTTGGATTAGGACTAACCCAAGAAAAACCAGCAGTGGGGAGAAGGGACAGCAAGAAATAAATATGCTTTTGCAAAGACCAGAAGACCAGGCTGCTGCGCAAATACAGCGTGTCCCATCACACTCTGCCACATCTGGATGGATTTAGTGCTGGAAAAAAAATCCAGTGACGAGAGCGCATCTGGCGCAGTGTTTGATCCTTTCTGCTGTCAGCTTTCACTGTGTAACAACGGTTAAAAATGACTTCGCAGTGAAGCTGAAAATATTCCAGGAGAAAACATTTTTATTTGCAGGCGAGTGTTTCTGATCTTAGGGAAGTGGAAGAAAAATGACCCTTCGGTGATTTTAAACATCACTTCACATATCCCTGACTAGCCCCCGAAGACTCTGGAACCAATTGCAGGAGGATGGTTCCTTCAGTCCCCTTCCGATGATCCCGGAAAAAGAGATGACAGATGATGAATTTCCAGGCCACCCAGTGAACGGGTAGACTGAGCATAGGAGAAAGGGGAGAGAGGCTCCTGCCATCTGGTTGAACGCTCACCTTTTCCACCACAAATCTGGCCCTCTCTGCTTCCTGCTGAGCCACCTGTTTGGCTTCTACCGCTTCTGTGAACTCCTTCCCGAAGGTCAGATGCGTCTAAGGGGAGAGAGGGCGCGAGATGAGGCAGCGTGATTGTTTAGGCAGTGCTGCCGCGAGGCCCCCACACCACTGGAAGGAAGGGGTCAGGACTGGCTCCAGCAGCTGGAGGCCCCTGTGAGGCCAGAACAC
>NC_138383.1:22014169-22067711 GCF_054177405.1 Leptonychotes weddellii
AGAGGGAAGGATGCAGCTGGTTCTCAGGGATTCGAGGGCGTGATGCTCTCTGCTTATGGCTTAACCAGTCCACTTCTTTCTCACAGCAGCCTCCCCACGAAACAGGAAGAGGATGAGAGACGGTGGAACGCAAATCATGGTATTCCCCACATGTGAGTGCTTCTGGTAAAGGGTTTAAGAGAGAAGGCAGGGAAAGCTATTGCTTAGGGTGAGGGTTTACAACTCTAACTACCCACAGACCTTCCCTACTGACACGGTATCACTGAGCCTGGGCTGAGGTGAGGGTCTGCAGTGACAGCAGAAAAGGGACAGAGCTCAACTCCTGATGCCTGGTCTCGAGCAACTGACTCATTTATCCAACTTTTTATTAAAATAAAGAAAGAAATGCAGGGAAGAATGGTATTGGTTTTGCTATCAAAATCTATTTGCCTCCTCTCCTCCCCGACCCTCCCAAACTCTGCTTTAAAAAAAGGAAAAAAAAAAACAAACACATGAGCAGCTCAAAACTTCTCAGGAGTAAATTCTAGTCCCACTGTCTTCCCCAACTTTTAACATGCCTCGCTCTTAACTGCAGCTGTTCTACTTCGCCTGTTCCATTTCTGGATTGTGTTCAAGGTCTGGGGAAGAAAATACAGTCCTGAGAAGTGAAAAAATGAGTAATTAAGGAATAACGTTTCTTTCTAAAAGGGCCAGGTGAGGGCAGCATATTCCCCATGAAATCTCATTCGCACACCTCTTAGATATGGTTTCTTGTGGTCGGCCCACATTTCCCCAGAACAGAGTATGTGGTTAAAGACTAGCGAAATGCCAAGCTTCTCCTTAGGTTTTTACTTAGCATTTTCTCAGAGCCAAGGTGTTTAGGTTATCAGTGAGTGGGACGGCAGCCAAGGAATTGCTCTGGTTAGAGTTGAGCGACTGCAGCCTGGCATCCTGCCAGCAGAGGGAGCCCACCGGCCCTGCTGCCGCCTCGGGTGGAGCTGCGCCCTGTGGGTTGGTGCTGGGCGCCGCGGGTTAGGGCTGGGCGCCACGGGTTGGTGCTGGGCGCCGCGGGATGGTGCTGGGCGCCGCGGGTTAGGGCTGGGCGCCGCGGGTTGGTGCTGGGCATTGTTTCAACAGCTGCACAGATGCTGTGTGTGAAGTGGTGCCCGTGCGCTGCACCCGAGAATGAACAGGAAACACCTTCCCTTGCTACCCGAACAAATCACTCCAAATGATTTTTCCCTGAGAATCTAGAAACACGACCCCTTCCCCTCACCCTCCTTGATCTGAAAGGCTATCCTGCCTGTATTGCTTTCTGTTTGAGTTATGGCATTCAACGTCATTAATACACACACTCTACGGTCTCCAGAAGCTCGCTTACACCTCCAAGATGTCCCTTGCCCCCCACACCAGGCTTTGGGGAGCAGAACCACTCATTTATACTCAATCACCTTTCACCGGGGGTTCCCAGAGCTCACTTCACTAAGCTACGTAGACCCTAAGTGTTAGGAAATTCCCGGGGGCGGGGGGCTGGGTCAGGCTGGGAGGTCTGCACTAGGGAGAAAGACTCTCTGTGCCCTCTCTAGCCTCACCAGGCAGTTTCTTCCTGTGTCAAACAGGGCTAGCAAGACATTACTTCCTAGGGAGCTCCCGGGAACACTCACAGTGTCGGGGAAGGTGAAAAATCTACTGGTTAGGGACCCTAGATCAGGCAGGGCTAAAAGAAGAAAAATGTGTGTGGCAGAGGGGAAGCAAAAGAACCCTCATCTGAAACAAACCCAAGGAGACTGCCTCATAGTCAAGAAGGTTCTGCGTTTTTGAGTCTCACACCTAGGGAAAGTGGAAGGCAAGACCAACAGTGTCCACCCAGAAATGGAGCCAAGCACCTGAACAAGAACCGCAGCCCATTCCTCACAGGCTCCCTGAGGGTCTTACCAAGGACACGTCATCCAGGATGAGCCCAAAGGTCGCTGCTCGCTCTGTAAGGTCATCGCTCACCTGTCTGGAGACCAGCTCTCTCTGGGTGATCAGTTCTCCAGCATCAAAGCGAGCCTGGTTCCAAAGGAGGGCACAAGAGCCAGTCAGGACGACGAGGAAGCAGAAAGGCCAGGAAAACTACCGGCCACGTCCCAACCCACCCACTGCCACTCTCTGCCTGCCACCTAACTATCTCTTGGAGGCCGGGCTGCAGGTTCCAGGCTCCAGGCTGAGGCCCTGTCACTCACCACCACCGACTTGAGGATCTCTGTAGTGATGGATGGTAGCACCCGCTCATCATAGTCCTCCCCGATGCTGGTGAAGATGCGGGGAAGCTGGCTGGCAACGGGCCGGAAAAGGATGCGCAGGGTAATGTTGACGTTCTGTAAATCTTAGGGTAGGGACAAATGCTGGAGTTACAAATAAAAACCCCGGTGGCCTTCTAGATGACCTCTCCTACCCTCAACTTGCTGTAATTTGTAAGTAAAGTTGCTGATGTTAAGACCCTAGAGGGCAGGAGCCCCTATGCATAGCTTCCTTGGTACAAAACCCAGCAGAGCCGCGGAGCTACGAATTTTTAAAGGTTTGTGGTGATGACAGCTTTTCAGTGTGTGTTGAATGCCCTCGGACAGAAGCAATTCAGCTTACATGTCTGAGTGGTACCATGGGATGTTTGAAACAGCAAATGTTTTAAGAAAACAGGCCAATGCCAAGAATTTTCAGGTGAAGCCTTTCCAAGGCCCCCGCCAGGAGGATGCCTTGGAGAGGTTATCATGGGTCCTGCGGAAACAGTCCACACCGGTTGGACCAGGAGTACAAAGGCCAGGGCTGCAGTCCTACCCTGCTGTTCGCGAATGATGGGACCTCACTAAGCCTTAGCCAATCTCGGCTTATTTCCTTGTCTGTCAGAATGGGGGTGATTTCATCTGCCTTCCTGAACACTGGGGGGAAGTGAAGGAGAAATGAGATGTAACAGCACTGTGTCAAATGTGCAACAGATGTAAGGGGTCATCAGACTCATCTGGAGCATGCTTCTCATTACTCGGCCCAGGCAAAGGGCGGGGGCAGGGAGGGCTCACGAAGTTAATTACAACTTCCCCTGACGATTCAGGCCTGCCTGAGGCTAAAGCATGGTCAGCATCCTGGCAGTCACCAATGATACAGGGACCAATCGCCCATGGGCTAGTTCTGAACCAGGCACCCAGAAAAGCGGGAAATGCATGCACACTAGTTCCTGATCCCTGGAAATTCCTACCAACAGTTTTGAAGATGAGTAAGTAATGTATCCTTACAACAGTTGTAAAACAGCAGAGAAAGCAATCTTGAAGAGGTGGGAAGCTTAGAACTACGCTCTTAAGTTAAAATTTTATTTTTCTTGATTAACCCCACCCCACCTTTGATCTCTTGTGGGAGGCCAGCCAGACCCTTGAGGGGCCAGGAGCTACAGGCCAGGTTGCCCAATGCCAATTTACTCGTCCCCGTCTCTGCCTGACACGCATCTCTTACTACAGTCCCAGCTCACACGAAGTTCCTCCCAGGAGCCTTTGCAGCCACCTGTGGGGGCTAGCTGTTCTCTGGCCCCCTCCACCCCAAGCCCTTGGCTCTAGAACTCACCACGCTTACTGTAACTGCCCATTCACGTGTCTATGTCCCTAGGGGGACTGAGCTCCCAGAGGCCCCCGCTTCAGTTATCTTTGAACCACCCCCACCCTGCGACCCAGCACAAAACGTGGAACAGTCACAATAAGCAACACATCCGCTGGGGAACAACACTGAAGGCATCAAATGTTCCCGAGACAACAAACCAACATCCACACGACCCTCGCCTCTTGCTGCACGGAAACGTCACTGCTGAGCCAGCCCACCTGCCATCCCATTTACCACCTGTGCATCTCTCTGTGTAGGATGGTGGGAGAACGGCGATGGCAGTTCGTTTTAGGCCCACTGTGAATCCAGGGGCATGTCAGCCACCAGGGGACTGCTCTCAAGGGACTCGGGCCCGTGGGAGGCGCAGTCTGCTGAGCGGCCGACTCTTGATTTCGGCTCAGGTCACGATCTCAGGGTCGTGGGATTGAGCCCTTGGTTTGGGCTCCACACTGGGCGTGGAGCCTGCTTAAGATTCTCTCTCTCCCTCTCTTAAAAAAAAAAAAAAAAAAAAAAGGTAACAATGTGAGGCCAGCACTGCTGGAAAAAGAGGCCTTGGAGAACAAGGCAAAGGGTAAGCCGGCCGTGAAGGCACACAGAATGGCTGGAGCCTGGTTTACACAGTCACTCTGGGGAATGAGACCCAACGGAAAGGGTCGACTGAGGGAGTAAAGGCACTTTTATATTTCTTTAAAACTGGAGCACTACATAACTTTTGAAATAGACCTTTGTGTATTTCTCTAAATCTGTACAGCTGTGTGTCTACCTTAGGTCCATATTTCTATGAATCTGCGTTAAAATTCTCCAGGAAAAATATGCAAGGGGAGGTTCAGCTTCTCCTGGATCCTATGGCAACCCTCCCACACACTCTACTTCATGTGACCCACAGGCAAGACTCACCTTTGCTACCAGTGATCACTGGCACATTACGTGGTCGAGAGCGGCAATCAAAGATAATGGGTTTCTGTACCCAAGGGATGAGAAAGTGAGTCCCTTCTCCTACCACAATGTCCTGTACACCACGGAACCGGTCAAAGATGACAGCTCTGTGCCCAGCATCCACTAGGAATGAAGGATAATGACAAGTCAGAAATATCCCTTCACCTTTTAACCAAAAAGGCTATCTGTGAAAGCTCCTTGGTGCTGTTATTATTGTCTCCCCTCTCTTGCTGTCTTCCCGCACTTCTGGTCTCTAGCAGCTTCTAAGTAGCCACAAAACTGAGCGATCCCCTCCCATCCCAGTGTCTTCCCAAGGACTCAGGTAACAGGATCTGTTCTTCAGCATCCTTTCTCCTTGAAACAACTGGCTGCTGATTTTCTGATTAACTATCCCATCCCCCAACACATTTTCAGGATATCACCTCCCAAAGCTTCTTTCCAAAACTCACCAAAATCTTCACTGTTACCACATTCCATCCTGGTTCCAATTTAAGGCAGCGTTTCCCAGAAGCAGCTCCCTAACCTTGGAAATCCTAAAATTTGGAAGGTCCCACTCCTTCCAAGAACTTGGCTTCTCTCAGGTTTTAAGGGTTAACAGAGCTGTTCTTTTCATTCAGAAAGAAATCAGTGATGGTGATTAGTCTAGTTGTGCGGAGTGGCTACAAAGATCAGAGCATAGAGCTGCGCCATTTAAACCAAGTAAGCTTTTCTCGTCAGCTGTTCTGTCTCTGCCTTATTGGACTTTAGAGCTGCTCCAAATACCTTCACTCTGAAAGTAACCCTCCTCTTGCCAGACAGTCACATATGAGGTAGGTCAATCTATTGCTGCTTTCCAACCATGAAAGCCAGAGAAATGTCAGAGTTGGAAGGTAAACCAGTTCAGTCCTACTGCTCGATCAAAGAAGAAGCTGAGACCTAGGGAGGGGGGAAATGGCTTGCTTAAGGTCACAAAAGAAAGTGGAAGAAAAGTCAGCTTAAGCCCCTGCCACACTGTTAAAAGCTGGGCAAGGCACCTCGAAGATATTTTGTCTGGAATGACCCCTATGCAGCAGAGCAAAAACTCCCACTTGGGTAAGGGCACCAAAGATCTAAAGCCCTTGCTGAGTTATTCCACACGAGGCAGAAAGGAACAGATGAGATCTCCATTTCAGCTAGCCAGCAAGATCCTGACACTCTGCTGCAGCATCACTTCAAACCAACAAGAGCAACTGGGAACGTTTAACCAACAACTAGGCTGGGAGGCTCTTTGCAAAGAAAGGCTCTGAGAGAGCTTATGGCTACAAGGAAGGACAGAGGCTCGACTGACAAGGCAACCATATGGTGCGGGATGGCACCAGGTGACCCTCTTGGTCACAAACACATTCACAGACAGCGGCTGCCACGGGGAGTATCACGTGGGCTGTGCAGACCAATGGAAATCCTCCGGCAAAGGGCAGTGACCCACCACCCCCAGTGCC
The DNA here is from genome assembly GCF_054177405.1 of Leptonychotes weddellii. Taxonomy (NCBI): domain Eukaryota; kingdom Metazoa; phylum Chordata; class Mammalia; order Carnivora; family Phocidae; genus Leptonychotes; species Leptonychotes weddellii. Next base: position 22,020,166 of record NC_138383.1, read on the forward strand.
TCACCGTTATACAAGGCAGAGTTCACCACTCCTCCTGCAACAGCTAAGGCCAGGCCGAACTTGCCAATGGACTCAAACACTTTGGCAGCCATGTCTCCTTCTGCCGGACCCACTCACACCTATGGGGATAAAAACAAAACAAACAACTTGATCCCAAAATTCTAAGAGAAAGCCCTCTCTGAGACAGCATATTCACTTCTCAAGCTGGCTATTTATTTCCCCACTCCTGAGGGCTCTAAATCATGCACTGAAGGACATAATAAATAAATAACTCTACAGCTTGGAAAAGTGTAGTACCAATTCTGCTTTTTAAATTTTTCTACTTCTTTCTTCGTCTTTTTTTTTTTTTTAAGATTTTTGTCAGAGAGAGAGCATGCACAAGCAGGGGGAGGGGCGGGCAGAGGGAGAAGCACGCTCCCCGCTGGGCAAGGAGCCCTGTGGGGCTCGTGGGCCACAATCCCAGGACTCTGGGATCATGACCTGAGCCGAAGGCAGACGCTTAACCGACTGAGACACCCAGGCGTCCCTCTTCTTTTTCTACCACTAAAGAAAGGGGGCACTTGATTCAATAACGGGAATGAGGCATGGGCTTGATACCCCCCCGAGAACTCCACACCACACTAAACCACCCTTCCATTTCCTGGACAAGCGGGCCCCAAGACAAAGGCTGGGTGGTTGGTTCTGGATAACTCTGGTCTGGAAAAGTAACTCAAAGAATGCACTACATGGTGATTCTAACAGCAAAAGTAACACTAACAGTTGGCTTTTATGCCAGCAGGCAGTCTTCTAATGGCAATTATTTAATCCTCACACCAACCCCTATGAAGCAGGTTATTACAGATGAGGAAACCGAGGCACACAGCAAGGTTACAAGAGGAACTGAAGATTACTCAGCCATTTCGTGGTGGAACCAGGATTAGAACTTGGAGGTCTAAGTCTAGCAAGCCTGACTTAACTCCTCACCGTAGTGCTTCTCCACCATCAGGCATTAAGAATAACCTGTTATTATGGAAGCAGGAGGTGGGCGATATTCTGGGACCAAGATATCAGAAGAACCAACGGGGCAAAAAGGCTCTCGATAGCTGCAGCGCAAGGGAGAACCCTGGAAGAAGGGGGAGGACGGGGCTGAAGCGGGGTGGGCGGGAGCACGACTAACCTAACTAAAATCTACTCCCGCACTCAACTTTTTAATGCCCCGCCCCGGCGTCGTCGTCCACTTCAGATTCAAATCCTCCCTCCCAGACCTGAGGCTTCCTTGATCACTTCCAGTGCATTTCAATGTTCCTTACCCGAGGCCAGGCCACCGTCCGGACCCCGCAGCCTTTCCATTTCCAAGAGCTTCTGGATTATTCCTCACCCCGCCCCCATACGCACCTCCCTTACTCGACGCAACCCCTAGCTCGTCCCGGGCTCACCCCCTCTCCCCTTTGACACGAGGCAGACCAACGCACGCACCCCGCCCGCCCAAATTGCGAATGGGAACCCAGAAGGGATCTGCAGAGACGCCCGTGCGCCGACGGAACCTTCCCACCATTCTCACCTGCTTCCACTCTGACCTCCACATGAATTCCCCAAGCCACACATACCACGCATGCGCCGGGCAGCTCTTTCTCTTCCCCGCCCCCTTCCACGATCCGGACCTCCGATTGGTGGGGGAGAGCGCTGTGCATTCTGGGAAGGGCGGCTTGTGGCCTTACCCGGCTTCCCGGCTCTTCGCATATGAACTACAATTCCCAAAAAGCCATTCAGCGTCTGGCCCGCGCTGAAAAGCCTTTCCTCTTTGGTGGGAAACGGACGAAAGGTTGTCGCACAGCCTTTTGGGGGCTGTAGTGCCTTGGGGTTAAATGCACGTGCCTGTCCTGAACGGGTGCTGGAGCCTGCCAGGAGGTGAGCCCTAGGGCCTCAGAAAGAGTGGCTGGGGATGCGGCTGGTGTTGGCAGGGATGGGCCGGGGAAAGTTTACGGCTGATGAAGGAAGACAGGTGAGCACCCTGCAGAAAGTTGTGGGGAGATAACTGGTGGGCTGAGAGACCTTGAGGGAAGCAGATGGGGCCATCTTTCCAAAGCCCTGTCACGAAATGTCCTGAGTGGTGGGACATTGATTGCCCGAGCCAGAAAGAATCTTAGAAACCATCTGGACTAGGGGCGCCTGGGTGGCTCAGTCGTTAAGCGTCTGCCTTCGGCTCAGGTCATGATCCCGGGGTCCTGGGATCGAGTCCCACATCGGGCTCCCTGCCCGGCAGGGAGTCTCCTTCTCCCTCTCCCACTCCCCCTGCTTGTGTTCCTGCTCTCGCTATCTCTCTCTCTGTCAAATAAATAAAATCTTTAAAAAAAAAAAAAAACCAAAAAACTAACATTTAAAAAAAAAAAAAAAGAAACCATCTGGACTAGAAAAAGAGGACTAGAGAGAGGAAGAGATTCATTCACGGTCATGCACCAATTTAACAAAGGGGCTGGGCTTAGAGTCCGTGTCCCCTGGACACGCACACACACACAAACTTATTTGGAAAAGTGGCAAGAATAATACAAAGAACACATATCTCCTTTACTCAGATTCGTCTATGGCTAACATTTTGATCCATATGCGTTATCATTTGTTCTCTCCCTCTCTCTTCCCATCTTCTCTCTCTGTATTTTCTAAGAATAGGGGCATCCTCTTATATAACTTAAGCAAGTTTATCCCCTGCATGCCAATTTTATCCATTGACCCAATAATGAACTTTATAGCAATCTCCACACACCCTCACCCCCATACAGGATGCAGTCTAATATTAGGTACTGTATTTATTTCTCATGTCTCTTTAATCTCCTTTAATCTGAAAATTGTCCTCAGCCTTCCTTGTATTTTATTACATTAAAACAAACAAAAAGCATATTTCTCATTTTGGTTTTGTCTGATGTTTCTTCATGATTAGATTCGGGTTTTTCGTTTTTAACTAGGATACTACCTAAATGGTGTATGGACACTTAATTTTAACAAAACTAGACCCATTTCTGGATTCTACTAGGATTGGATTCTTTCAACTTCTTTTTCCTGCATCTCCTCTCTTCTCTGTCCCCTTTCTTTGTCTCCACTTTCAAATGACCAGAGATAGCCACAGCAGCATTCTTCAGGTGGTATGAGTTTGCCCTACCCAACCACAATTTTTCCCTCTGACTGCCAGAATGCAAGCTCTATGATAGCTGAAGGTTTAGTCGGCTGTCTTCATTGTTCTATTCCCAGAACATACAACAGTGCCTGGCATCCGGAGAGTCACTGCCTTAGAGAGAAACCCACTACCGTATGAGCACTCATGCACATGAAGCTTCTAACCAGCTCTTCAGTGCTTGAATTACTTGGGATATTAGTGATGAGGGAACAGAAGGCAAGCTGAAGACAAGCACAAGCTGACACCCTGCAACCTCCCCCCACTCCCCACTCCTGGGTGGGACCTGTGTGACATTCTTCCAGGAAGCTCCCAACTATCTTAATGTTAATGCCTTGCTAGAGGGGAAAACCACCTTAACTTGACAATGGCAAGGCCTCTGGTATTTTGTAGGTCCTCTTTAGCATATGAAAGTTCTTTTGAGATCTCCCTTTTTCCTTACCTCCCCCAACCCCATAGTATATAATCAGCCACTGCTCACAACCCCCGTACAGCAGCTCTTTCTGCCCACGGGTCCTGTCCCCGTGCTTTAATAAACCACCATTTTGCACCAAAGACGCCTCAAGAATTCTTTGGCTCTGGACCTCACCTCACCAAACTTCACCTATATTCCAAAACCATATCATTAGTTAGAACAAAGTCTAAGTTGCTGTATCAAGGAGATCCCCAAATACAGTGAGTGGACTAAAGAAGATAGAAGTTAATTTCTCTTTGCTCCACAGGCCATTCACAGGCCTAGTTTTCTTTCATCTCATTGGTTGGCCATCCCCTAAAAGATTGTCTTTACCTAACCGTGGGCTATCTGTGTTGCAGCCTGCAGGAAGGGAAGATGGGAAATTTAGGATAGCAGTTTTGTTGTTGAGCAAACGAGTCAGAAGCAGCACATATAAATTCTGCTCTATTTTGTTGATGAAAACTTGGCTACATGACCTCATCTAGTCACAGAAGAGGCTGGAAAATGTATTCTTTAGCTGGGCAGCCAGGTAGCCAGAAGAAAGGATTTGAGGGCTAACCAGCAGTCTGAGTACCTTACTCTCAAACAGAACAGTCAGAGAAGTGCAAGTCCATTTGAGAAAAGCCATAACATGAAAGAGAAAATCAAAACACAAACAGCTAAGCAAAACAAAACAAAAGCAGCACAAACAAAATATTTGGCAGAATCAGAGACAAGGCAAGGAGCATAAAAATCTAAACAACCTAACCCTATAGTCGGTATCTTCAGATAAAGGGAAGGATCCTACTATCCATGAACCTAGGAACAAGATGCTATTAAGATAGATAGGTAGAGATGAAAGGCTGAATGTTTTCCCCCAGAGTCAAGAACAAGGCAAAGCTTCCCACTCTCATCATTTCTAATCAACATTAGGAGGTCTTAGCCAGTATAATAGCCTACAATAGGCAAGAGAAATAAATAGGAGCCTTTCTGCATGGCTACTGGTAGCAGAGGGCTGTGAAGCCCCATCATGCAGACTGGCGTCTGCAGGCCAGTCTCTGGGCTCTTTGAGGTGCAACAGCCTATGAAGTGAAAATGAATGAAGGTCATCCTGATGTTTTCCAAAAACGTCTCAGAGGATGGCTGTGATAAAACCGCTAGGAGCAGAGCCACATGTAATGAGCATATAGGTAGCTGCCAATGAAAATTCAAGTCCCTAACTATTGTGGTTAAAAATTCTTCATTGCCTAGGAGCGCCTGGGTGGCTCAGATGTTAAGCGTCTGCCTTCGGCTCCGGTCATGATCCCGGAGTCCTGGGATTGAGCCCCATATCGGCCTCCTGGCTCAGCATCTTAAAAAAAAATTCTTCATTGTCTCAAAAGCATGCAATTGGAAGGAAAAAATAAAGAATTGGTCAAGAAGACCTGAACTGAAGCAGATGAAGAAAATTAATATTTTATTTAACATTGGTCACCTCACAATTAAGTTACGTAGAAAAATACATGTTTGAATACTTTTAATTGCTGGGCAATAAAGTTTGTTATCTTTAAAATATATTTAAAAAAAGAAAAAGAAATAGGCATTTAGATTGGGAAAGAAGTAAAACTGTATTGTGTATGTAGAAAATCCTTAAAAATTATTTAAAAAAACTATTAGAACAAAACAAAAACAAACCTATTAGAACTAATAAGTGAGCTTAGCAAGGATGCAGGACATAAAGTCAATTTACAAAAATCAGCAATAAACATTTGGAAATTGAAAGTTAAAAATACCATTTACAATAGCATCAAAACTACGAAATACTTAAGAGATGAATTTCATGCCACCTGTGCCGTAAAACCTACAAACATCGGGGTGCCTGGGTGGCTCATCTCTTGATCTCAGCTCAGGTCTTGATCTCAGGGTTGTGATGTCAAGCCCCATGTTTGGTTCCACACTGGGCGTGGATCCTACTTCAAACAAACAACAACAAAAACACCCAACTACAAACATTGCCGAGAGAAATGAAAGAAGACTGAAATAAGTGGAGAAATATACACCATATTCATTGAAGAGAAAATTCAATATTGTTACAATGTCAATTCCCCCCCAACACTGGTCTATAGATTCGAAGCAATCTTTTTTTTTTTTTTTTAAGATTTTATTTATTTATTTGAGAGAGAGAGAATGAGAGAGAGAGAGCACATGAGAGGGGGGAGGGTCAGAGGGAGAAGCAGACTCCCTGCTGAGCAGGGAGCCCGATGCGGGACTTGATCCGGGGACTCCAGGATCATGACCTGAGCCGAAGGCAGTCGCTCAACCAACTGAGCCACCCAGGCGCCCTAGATTCGAAGCAATCTTAACCAAAATTTCACGAGGCTTTTTTCTGTAGAAACTGACAAGTTAATTCTAAAATTTAGATGGAATTGCATATATGTTAAGGAAAAAAAAAAAGAAGAAGGTAGCAGGAGGGGAAGAATGAAGGAGGGGAAATCGGAGGGGTAGACGAACCATGACAGACCATGGACTCTGAAAAAAAAACTGAGGGTTCTAGAGGGGAGGGGGGTGGGAGGATGGGTTAGCCTGGTGATGGGTATTGAGGAGGGCACATTCTGCATGGAGCACTGGGTGTTATGCACAAACAATGAATCATGGAACACTACATCTAAAACTAATGATGTAATGTATGGGGATTAACATAAGAATAAAAAAATTAAAAAAAAAATAGATGGAATTGCAGAGGACCCAGAATTGGCAAAACAATTTTGAAAAAGAGAACAAGGTTGAAAGGTTTAGTGTACTTGAAGGGTAGTGTCCACTCATCCATAAAACTACAATAATCTGGAATGTGTGGCATTGGTTCTCAGCAGAACAGAAGAGAAAATCCAGGAATAAACCCATACATCTGTGTCAATTGATTTTTGACAGAGCTAACAATGTTATTCAATGGCGAATAGATAGTCTTTTAAAAAACTGGCACTGGAGCAACTGAATATCTGTATGGGGAAAATAAAAGTATTTGACCCTTATCTCACACAATACACAAACATTAACCTGAAATGGATCACAGACCCAAATGTAAAAGCTAAAACCATCAAACTGGGACGCCTGGCTAGCTCATTCAGTAGAGCATGCGACTCTTGCTCTAGGGGTTGTGAGTTCAAGACCCATTTTGGGCATAGAGCCTACTAAAAAAAATAATAAAAGAAAACTATACAACTTCTAGAAGAAAAGCAAGAGAAAATCTTCATGACCATGGTGAAAGTTTCTTACGTAGAACACAAAAACAAACCGTAGACCAAAAAGAATGTGATAAATGGGAGTTGCAGAAAATAAGAACAGAGAAAACAGAGGATGATGTGATCAAATAAATAATATCATGAATTAAAGGACATGAATTTCAGATTAAAAGATCATTCCAAGTCGGGCACAATGAATGAGAAAGGCTGATGCCAAAACTCATCATCCTGAACTCTCGGAACAATAAGGACAAAAAGATTCTAAATGCTCACAGAGAGGAAAGAACTAGAGTCAGGATGGCATGGACATCTTACCAGCCCCACTGGAATTTAGATACAAAGAAGCAATGCTTTCAAATTCTAAGGGAAACTGCTTTGCTACCTGGTTTTGTATACCCAGCCAAATGATCAAGTGAGATGTTAAAATCAAGACATTTTTAGAATACAAGGTCCCTAAGACTACCTTCCATGCATTATTTCTCAGGAAGCTACTTAAGGATGAGTTGCAGCAGAAAAAAGAGAGCAAAAATTTAAAGATAAGACATAGGATTCAGGAAGTAGGTGATCCAAACATAAGAGAGGCAAAAGGGGGCTCAGAGGACCCTAGAAAGCACCCAGAACAGATGGGAGCAAACGGAAACAGTGTTCCAGGAAGAAACAAGATTGCAAAGAAAAAAAAATTTGTTTGAAAATACTGACAATTTTAATTACTGTGAGAGAATGTGGGGAATAAGTAGCAATAAGTATATAGAAAAGTAAGCACATTTTATTTATTTTTTAAAGTTTTTTTTTTTTTTAATTTTTTTATTTGACAGAGACACAGTGAGAGAGGGAACACAAGCAGGGGGAGTAGGAGAGGGAGAAGCAGGCTTCCCGTGGAGCACGGAGCCTGATGCGGGGCTTGATCCCAGGACCCCGGGATCACAACCTGAGCCGAAGGCAGACTCCTGACGACTGAGCCACCCAGGCACCCCTAAAGAGTTTTTATTTTTAAGTAATCTCTACACCCAACGTGGGGCTCAAAACTCACAACCCTGAGATCAAGAGTAGCATGCTCCACCTACTGCACCAGCCAGGTGCCCCCGTAAGCACATTTTAAAAAAAGAGAGACAAATTTAATTCCAGGGGGAGTGGAGTTATTTAAGATAGGAAATAGTATCATAGTATACTATGTGACTCAGCTATGAATAACATTTTCATAGTCATTATAATGTAAGCACTTAATGATCTCATAAAATATGAGATGGCAGCTCTATGGGGAAGATGGGGGAAGGGAAAGATGATGTGTATGTGTGTGAGCTAAATCTCAATCTTCCATTACAGGAAGACAGCAAGTAATATTTACAACCGAAAACTCAGTAAGTAGTTGATTAAGCATGTGACTTAGAAACATGAAGGGAAATACCAAGAGAAATAGATCAAAGAATTGCAAACGTTAGTCTCTGGGGGGCAGTAATTTGGGTGAAAAGAGCAGGAGTGGGGACTTCTGTTTGTCTTTTTAAGCCTTCTGGAACTCTTTGAATTAACTGTGTGCATATATATCTTTGATAAAAAATAAAAATTTTTTTTTCTAGATTTTATTTATTTATTTGAGAGAGAGAATGAGAGAGAGAGAGAGCATGAGAGGGGGGAGGGTCAGAGGGAGAAGCAGACTCCCCACCGAGCAGGGAGCCCGATGCGGGACTCGATCCCGGGACTCCAGGATCATGACCTGAGCCGAAGGCAGTCGCCCAACCAACTGAGCCACCCAGGCGCCACAAAAATTAAAATTCTTAAAAAAAGAAAGAAGATAGCTTAAAGGAGGAAGCAGTCACAAGAATATACAACGAAAGTTATCTCCCTGAATGGCTACAAATAATTACAGAGGATGAAGGCCATGATAATTAAGCAGTATAAGAAGACATCTATTCATTAAAAAAATTAAAAACAAAACAAAACAAAAAAAAGAAGACATCTATTCTTCTTAGGCAGAAATACAACCGACTTTTTTTTTAAGATTTGTTTATTATTGGGGCGCCTGGGTGGCTCAGTCGTTAGGTGGCTGCCTTCGGCTCAGGTCATGATCCCAGGGTCCTGGGATCGAGCCTCGTGCTCTGCAGGAAGCCTGCTTCTCCCTCTCCCACTCCCCCTGCTTGTGTTCCCCCTCTCACTGTGCCTCTGTCAAATAAATAAATAAAATCTTAAAAAAAAAAAAAAAGATTTGTTTATTATTTGGTGGGGAGGGGCAGAGGGAGAGAATCTCAAGCTGACTCCCCACTGAGTGCAGAGCCCCACACGGGATTCGATCTCGACCCTTAGATCATGACCTGAGCCAAAATCAAAGTCGGATGCTTAACCGACTGAACCACCCAGGCAACCCCAGAAACACAACTGGCTTTTAGCTAGAGGGAGATGTCTCCTCTTTTGTATAATATTTAATTTTTGAATTAGAAAATGGAAAATGTGTTCACGGTAGAAAATAGGAAAAGAGAAAAGCATACGAAAGCAAACAAAAATCACCTCCAACTTCAACATTCACTGAATAATCGTTGTTAGAATTTTGGTCTTTCCTTCATTTTTAATGTATAAATAATCGGGATCAGAGCAATATGCACCTTTGTGTCTCGCCTTTTTTTCACTTTATATTCTCTTGTGATCATTGTGTCATTAAGCATTCTTTGTAAGCATGGAAGAAGAAATATAGGATAGGAGGTGAGGAAGTAGAAATTGAGTGTGTCAACAATTCTTTGCAAAGGGGAGAAGAGAAATTCTTTGGGGTAGGGGCTGGAGGACGATGGGGGAGCATAGGGTCTCCCTACCCATAGGAGACTCGCCATCCTGTTTGCAGACGGGTAGGAATTAGCCCGTGGTGAGAATGATGATTCAAGATGGGGTGGTTCACCGATGGAACAGAGTCTCTGGAAAGGTGAGGGGGGTGGGCTTTGGAGTGTAAGTGGAGTTGTCGCCATGCAAGAGGAGAGGGGGAGGAAGGGACAGGGCAAATGCAGGAGGTTTAGGGTTTGGTGGCAGGAAATGGCAGAATCATGGCGGATGGTTTCTCAGTGAAGTATGGGATAAGGTCCTCAGTTGAGAGGAGGGTGGAGCAGGAGGGGTGGGGGCGCTGGAGGAGAGGTGAGAGGGCTGGGCTGTTCCGTGGAAAGGAAGCAGGACTGCTGGAGAGACACAGCAGGACGATCAGGCCGAATCCAGCCGGTAAGAGGCTTGCAAACTTAAATACAAGTGACTCTGGCCAGGGGTGTGAGTCTCTCCTGCAGGGGCCAGGCGTGGAGAACCTGATGGCAGATGGCATCCAGGCTTGGGGTTTTACCAGGAGGGTTATGAGAACAGAAAGTGGGGCAGCGGGGGTGGGTCAAGGGATTGCATGAATCCAGAATCCTAGAATGTAGGCTGGGCAAGAAGGGGGAAGTCAGGAAGAGCTGATGGGGGGTGGGACAGTGGTACCTGACCAGGAGGTCTCAGTGAGTTTGCACAAGTGTGGCCGCAGGTGGGGCTGAGCAAGCCAGCTGGCCGGAAGGACAGGAAGCGCTGGCTGGGAAGTGGTTTCTGAAAATTTCAGAGCAGGTGTAGTTTCTGGCGAGGATGAGGTTCAGGGAAGGAGAGGTCAAAGAACAGTTAGGAACAAGGTGGGGAGAAAAGTAAATGGATCACGGGGGTGGGGGGTGGCTTCAAAGGATCTGGGATTTTTAAAGGAGGGAAGAAGGAGGAGAAAGGAATGAGAGTCAAGGAGGACTCTTCTTTGCCCTCCAAGCCCCAAGGTGTTCAGTTTGAGAGAAGACAGGCTTCCATGGAAAGGGCTGCTAGAGAGGCTGCCAGGAGGGGTGGGGTGTCCTGGGCAGAGGTAGAGATAGAAGGGGGGTGGCTAGTCATAGACTGGAACACAGAGGGCCCCGTGGGGAGGCTGAGGGGGCTGGAGGGGACGAGGGTTGGGGGTGGGGTGGGTGGCAATGAAGGTGTGCCAGGCAGTAGGAGGGACGGCAGTTAGAGTGACATTGGGTGACTTCTGGTGGGATGGAAGTGAAGAGGGAAATGAGGCACAAGGAAACTGGTCTGGGGGCCTCTGTGATGGGGCGGGGCCCAGTCTCTTCCTGTCCTGATACATTCTTCTCGCTGTGGCTTGGCCTTCCTCGACACTAGCATCCAGATCCCACGAACGGGGGCGCCCAGACTCTGTCCCCTCTCCCTTCTCTTCCTCTCACCTGACTTCTTTCCTGCTGACACCAAAACCCCTGGAGCCCAGGACCACGTTGGTTTATCTTTGAGTCCCCTGTGCTTAGACCATGCTGTGCTCAAGGTAGGTGCTCTCCAGGCATGTGCTTGATGGAACTGAATCCTTCAGGAGGGGAAGGGGGGAGAAAACATGCCTAGTGAGTACCTTCCGTGTCCAGGCAGATGTTAGACCATGTTCATCAAGTCCGTGGTTTCCCTAGTGGAGCACTGGCACTCAGCTAATGTGAGCGATTATTATTTACTCCTCCTACCACCTCACTGGATAGGTGTTATTACCCGTCCTCCTCTATGTATTCATTTAACAAGCATTCCTAGATGCCCACCATGTAGCAGACTCTGTGTTAGACCCTGAGAATACCATGTACATATGAGTGTGCTGGTCCATCTTGGTTTAACCCCCTCCCAGACCCATTCTCTGTCCTGCCCTGGAGGCAGGGAGGCCCATCTTTTTGGCCTGAATCAACCCAGCTCACTTGCCAGCTACTTCCAGGTGGGTGAGGCCAATGGGAGGCACTGGCAGAAGATGGGGCGGGAGGGAAATTGGAGGATTTCTTGATTGTTTCTTCGTCGCTTCTTGTTTTGAACTGTGTCTCTGGCAGTGGCCCAACGGCAGCCTCCATAGGTTCCATTCCCCTTCATGGTTCTGGTTCTCGGGGGACTTTGGTAACACTATTCCCCTGCCCCCATCACCCAACACACACAGAATGGGGAGACACTCTTCTGAGCATGCCAGGACCTCAAACTTGTGCTTAAGTCCCCAGGGGCCTCCTTGGCAAGGGGTCTAGGAGAAGTGGTCACTGTGTGTGGGCCCCACCCTTCCTCCAGCACAGCTACCACCCCGGGGCTCGGTGCCGGGCCTGGCGCTGGTACAGGGTGCAGAGAGAGCCACAAATGCACGGTTCTTGCCTTCCAGGCTTCTCAGGGTCTAATGCCCGAAACATAGAGGGCAGAATATGCTGGAAGGAAAGGGAGGGTGGGAGAGAGGAAGGATGGATCCATGTCTGAGCCAGTCCCCTGAATCCACTCTTTCCCCATTGCCAAGCCAGAGGTCATAACCAAACAGGTCTCCAAAAGGTCACGGATGGTGTAAAGGAGGCACCTTGGTTGTAGGGAAAGGCTGAACTTGAGAATCAGAAGGCCTGGATTGGGTCCCCACTTTGTCACTCTTGCCGATCCTGTGACCTTGAGCGAGGCATTCGCCTCAGTTCTCTCCTCTGCTAAATGGAGGCGGAGAGCACAGCGCTCATGTTCACGTGGAGCACAGAAGCACCTCCATGCCTGTGCACATGTTACTTGCTGTTATAACCACATCCCATCCCTGTCCCCAGGCAGGCGGCCCTCCTCACACGGGCCCCCTTTTCCTTGCTCCCTCAGGAGTGCAGTCACAGCCGGGAAGGAAGAGGAGCTTTCACCCTCCTCAGATGCCACACACAACGAGAACCTTTTGCCTGAAAAAGCGAGGGAGAGTCATGCAGATTGCACCCCCTCCCCAGCCCCAGGCTGTTGAATAGGCAAGAATCTTCCACTTCTAAAAGACCATATGGAAAAAGAAACAGATGGGGGAAGGGCGGAGGAAGCCCTGCAGAGGTCTCCCACTCACCTCTGCCCTCCAAGGCGGGCTGGAGGGGCAGGGAGGGAGGTGGAGGGGGAGGCTGGGACCTGGAGGGATGGGTACCAGGTAGAAGCCCCAACAGAAAGCTAGATGCGGTTCTAGAAGCACTTCTCCATCTCCACTGAAGCTTGGAGGGACCTGGCACCTGCCTCGCAGCGTAATCTGGCCTCTTCGTAAAAGGGAGAGATTGATGATGAACTGAAATGGAGAGGTTCAGGGGTGTAGATGGCCCCATCCTGGGAGTGTGTGGATGGGGCAGGGGGTCTACAAGTCCCAGGATGGCTGTGTGGGGGTGAGCTTTAGTTCCGGCAGAAGTTTGTTGAGCGCCCCAGTACATGGGAGGGTCAGACCCTAAGGAAACAAAGGTGAAGTAAGCATGGTTCTTGCCCTCAAGGGGCTCTTAGTCTGGCGGAAAGAATTTGGATATGACAGTGTGGGATATGGACCCTGCCCCTCATCATCAGCCATGGAAACACATCCATCATGGCCCAGGACTCTGGCCTGGAGAAGACAGTGTCTTGCTGGGGTCAAGCCTCAAGATTGACTGTCTCCTACAGGGACAGGTGGAGTATCTACCGGGGACTGGTAACTGGTACTGGGCCCATTTTGGAGATTGATCAGAGGGAATTGAGTCCGATACTCCAGGGACTTGGACTCCAAGCTGACCTGGGACCAGGAACAGTGCTCCTTATGGCCGCTAGGAGGAGCCAGTGTCCTCAAGTGGACTACAGGGTGGTGCTCTCTAGGGATGGGGAAGAGATGGCATCTGAGGTCTCCAGGCCTCTCCCAAACACCTCTCCTTTGACCCTGGGCTATCTCTTTCTCTGTCACACACATGGTTGTAGTGGGGAGTGGGGTTCCAGGTTCTGTGAAAATAGGCAGATTGTGCATAAATCAAAACCGATCTACATTACAGCTTCCCAACCCAGAGCATGAGCAACTTAGGGGGGGCAGTTTTAGCCAGGGCATTCTACTCATCTGAGCCTCAATTTCCCCATCTGTGAGATGATCTCTGAGGTCCCATGCTTCAGTTAAAGCAAGGATTCCAGAGCCATGGGGATCCTGCAGTTTGCAGGTTCCCAGCACTGGCCTCTCCCCTCTTCCTCCACCCTTCACTGACTTCTGCAGGGGCACAACGGCCCTTCCCACTGCCAAGCTCGCTGTCCCCCTTTCCACCCTCCCTGCCCACACATTCCTTTGTGTGTAGGGGTAAGAAACAGAATCTCTGAGAGACTGGTGACCTCTGTCAAGATCAATACTCTTGGCATCACCTGGGCCTTTCAATCCACAGTTCATTCACAAATACAGACGGGGTCCCCAGCTCTTAAGCAGGCTCTCTGCCTGCACATCTCTCAGGTCTCTGCACCCTAACACACACCCTGACTCCAGACTGCTCTTCTGCTTGGGCTGTCCACGTCAGGAGTGGCTCCAGCACCCTCCCAGGGAGCCAAGACCGAGGTCTGGGTGTTAACATCAATCCCTTCCATCTCACACGTCCCCCTTCCCCATCACGTGACCAAAAGTCCAGACACCCTTACCTTGGATGTGCCCACGCTCTCTGGCTGCTCCTGCCCCAGTTCAGGCCTGCATCATTTCTTTCCGGAACCAGTTGGTCTCTCTGACTCCAGTCTGTCCTCTCTCCAATCTATCACCCATCTGTGCTGCTGCCAGAGAGCTCTCTCTAAAACACAAATCTGATTATGCCCATCTCTGCTTCAAAATCTTGGCTGTAGCCTTGTGGCCGAAAGATAAATCCGAAGTCCTAATGAGGCTTCCAAGTGCATTCATGGTCAGACCCTTGTTTCCCGGTCCAAGCTCATCTCCCAGCATGCTCCTTGGTCCATCCATTCCACCCTTTTCCCCATCCCCTGATCAGCCCATGTTTGTTCAGGGTCACTGCCCTTGCAGACATTGTCCCCTCAGCCAAGAATTCCGACCCTGAGTTTTGCTTGGTGAACTTGGACTTCTTGAAGACAGAGCTCAAGGCTGTGAAGCCTTTCCCAAGTACCCCATCACACTTCTCTATATCCCTATTATCTCCCCCGCTAGGCTGTAAGCCCCTAATGAGATCCTATCTCCATATCTGATCAATGCTTGATGGGTGGTAGGATCCAACGCTGGAGTTTGAATGAATAGCCTGGGAAACTGCACGCTGGGTTGAAATCTTCCCTTTTTCTCTGCTGGAGCCCACTCCAGTGGGGAGTCAGGGAAAGGCCAGAGTAGCAGGGGATGAGTGGGGAAGATGGGGGAGACCAGACCAGCTGTGGCCTTGCAGACGAAAATAAGGAGTTTGGATTTTTTTTTTTCTTTACTGGATCTCAGGTACACAAATTTAAGCCATGAGCTCCTACTCCTCGGAGGGTGAGGCGGGGTCATCACCCTCATCATTGCCACTGCCACCTGAACATGCTCTTGGTCTCTCCCTTCACACACAATGAGAACCCCCAAACACGTATCTCGTGCGGATCTTCCATTCTGCCTACTTCTACCTACCGGAGAGTTAGAGTTGCATTCTTGAAGTAATGAGAAGTCTTCGGAGGCTTTTAAGCCAGGGAGTGACATAATATGATTTTCATTTTATAAAGATCGCTGTGTCTGCTCGGTGGAGAATGCGTGGTAGGGGGCAAAGTGTGGTTGGGAGACCAGAGAGAGGCTGCTGAAGAGGCACAAATGAGAGATGAGGTGAGGGGGAGGGGTGGCAGTGGAGAGAGAGAAAGTGGGTAGGTGGGCATAGGTTTGGGAGGGAGAGCAGACAAGCTTGGCCGGTGTATGAGATGTGGGGATCAAGAAAGAAAAATATCTAAGCAACGGAGATTCCAGAATTTCTATATAGAAGGGCTTGGGGGGGCAGTCATTTGGTTAGAAGGGGGGTTGGGGAACTTGTCTAGAAGCTGTGTGCATAGCAAGTGCACTGTTTCTATTTAGACTGCATTTTTATGGAGCAGGCGAAGAGGGATGCTTCTGGAGATAACGGACGGGGAAGGTTTGTCCCTCCAGACCACTCAAACATGACCACAGGCCACAGGTCCTTTGCACAGAAGGCTCTTGCCTTGCTGGGGCCTTGCTAGGGTCTTGCTGGGGCCTTGCTGGAGAGATGACTTCTGCTCCCCTCCCAACCATCATCACTTGCTTCCATACTCTTACTTTCTTTGCTGTACTTATCAAAGTGTTGGCCTAGTTCCCTGTCGGGGGAAACATGTAAGCCTTAGACTTTCAAGCTGGAAGAAGTCTCAGGCCCAGAAGGTGGTAGCTGTCCCCCTACACTTAGTCTCACCCCCTCCCCCAGCTCAGCCAGCTGCTGGAGAGGGAAGCTGGGGAGGAAGGAGGCCGGGTGATTAAGAGCTCCGGTTGTCAGGGCTGGGGCCAGGGGGCACGCCCCCTGGGTGACATTTTCTCGCATTGTGTCCTCTGAACAAAAACGAGTCTTATTTGAGGAGTTGGGAGTGGGGCGGGGGCAGGGGGCCTAGGCAGCCGAGTGGAATCGTGGCTCCAGGGAACAGCGATTACTCATCAAAGGCCAGGGCAGCCTGCGTCTTTGTGTGCCCTCCGCAGCCCGCCCGTGCCTGGCCACGGGCCCCGAGCCCTAGACTGCCCGCCCGCCAGCGTCCCACTCTCCCCAAGAGCGGGGCTGGAGTGGGGGAGGGGCAGGATCGTGTGTGGGCAAAGGACTGCAACAGACTGGGAGGGGGGAGGGGTGACCAGGGCGGGCTTCCTGGAGGAGGGGAAGCTGGAGGAGAATGGCTGTGAGCTAAAGGGGTTGAAGGGAGTGGGTCCGGAGACAACGGGGTGAGTGCAGGGGAGGAGGAGGGGGCAGAACCTCTAAGGTGTCAGTTCAGCCCCCGGATCCAGAGTCCTGGAGGGGCTGTGGAAGGGGGGCTGCTTCCTACTAGGACGGCTATTTTGGGGCCTGAATCAAATCAAATCCGCCGCAGCCCCCAGAGCCCCCAGCAGCTGCGTAGAACAGCTGTCCAGGCCCAGGGCGCGGGGCGGCTGGAACCTCGCTTCCTGCCCCCCACTGATCCCTCCGGGCTGCCTGGGGGTGTGGGCTGCAAGGGAAGGGGGAAGAGGAAGGCAAAGGGCTTTGGTGTGGAGTCAGAAACCTGGCGTAAATTCTTGTTCCCTTCCTCCTCCTGAGCTGTGCTACCTGGGGGCGGAGACTGGCCTCTCTGGGCCAGGGCTTGGGGGGCTCCAGATAATGGGAAGGAGATCACCCCAGAAACTCTTCCCTGCACCCTCACCCTCCTTTGAGCCCTTACTAGGTATGTCCCCAGGCCCAGACAGTCCCTGCCTGAGGTCCCCACCCAGCTCCACCCTCCCCTGCTCCGGGAAGCCCACCCAGTCTTCTCTTCAGGGGATGGGCCCTTTCCTCATCTGCCCCTCCCCCTCAAAGGCTATTCACCGGGTTGCCTTGGTCTCTGTTGGGGGGCGTGTAGGAGGGGTAGGGGGTGTGCGCCCCCCCCCCAGCGTGCAAACCAACCCCCCATCAGACTGACCTTTCCTTCAGTGAGGGGGGTGCTCTCAGAGCAGGAGGAGCCTTAGCAAGGAAGGGAACAGGGACTGAGTCTCATTAGAGTAAGGCTCCGAGGGAGGCTGTGGACCCATCCCCTTGCCCCCAGCTCAGCTCTCTATGGGCAGGGCAGGGCGCCCTCTCTTTTGTCAGACCTGGCTCTGATTTTTCCTCTAGCTGAACCTCCCAGCTCTCCACTTGGGGTTGACTGGCAGGCACTGGAGTGTTGGCCCTCTGGGACACAGGGCAGCTCCAGGTCAGGTGTCTGTTCGGGCTCCTGACTGCACTGAGGGGAGCCCGTTCATGCATGCCAACCGGAACACTAGAGCCAGGATATATCAGGGAGCTTGGGGAGAGCACTGGCCTCCTCCTCCAGGAAGCCTTCCTGAGACAGGCAGGGAGGAGAACCTCTCTTTCTCTTTGGTCTACTCCGGCTCTAGGCCAGTCAGTGTCCACAAGTGTGACCAAGACTGGGGCGGACCCTGGGGCAGTTCTATCCCTCAGGTCACAAGTCTATGACAGGGTCCCTCGTGCCCATCTTATGCAGAAAGAGCCCCATTGTCCTGGGGGCATAGCTGAGGGGTGAGTTCAGAGCCCAGAGATGTCGGTTGACCACTGGGCTGGGGTCACTGGCTTTCTGACCACAGCAGGAGGGAGACAGGGAGAATCGCCGGGCTGCTTGCTGGGGAAAGGGGCTGGTGAGCCCCACCGCACAGCCGGACCCACCCGCCCAGACACACGCGGCCAAGCTCGCAGAGGCCCAGCCACTCCCAAGTGCGCATGCGCGCGCCCGCACCTGCCCGCGGGGCCTCCCGAAACCGATGCCTGGTCCTCCCCGGCTCTGTCCGCGTTCCTGCTGGCAGGCGCTCCGTTCTTTCCTTCCCAGAGCTAGTGAGGCAGAATCGCTCCTCCTTCCGGGGCTCCGGACAGAGCGCCAGCAAGGGGAAGCAGGGTGGTGGCCCCTGTCCCTGGGGGCAGGGGCCGCGCCGGGAGCCCGGCCCACACGGGGCATGAGAGCCCCGGGTGCTCTGATCTCCTGCGCAGGCTGTCTGCGGTGGGGGCTGCCAAGGTAAACGGAGGTCGGCAAACCAGGTCTTTTGGTCAGCTCTGCATTCCTAAACGTGTTTGCAGGTCTGGGCCCTCATCTTCCTGCAGAACTCCCTCCCCTACTGAAATTCTCTCCCCTCACTGAGCGCCTCGCCTTATGGAACCACCCTGTCTCACTGAATTCTCTTTGCTCACTGAATTCCTCCCTTCTGCCAACCCCAATTCTGAGACCCCTCTCTGGGAGAACAGCATTCTTTGCTTCTCATCTGTGCGGGCCCCGGAGGGTCTTGTCTGCAATATGGACCCCATAGATGGTGCCGAGACAGGTTACGTTGGTCTGCCTGGGCCCAAGCCCCCGGCCACACACACACACACACACGCACTGCGCCCATCACCACCACCATGAGGACCCAGGCTGCGGAGGCTCATCTGGGCATTTGGGGAGATTTGGTCACCAGAATTTCAGCAGGTGGGGCCATCTGCTTCAAGCCAACCAGGGACTAGAGAGAAGTGAATGACCAGGGGGCAGTCTAGGAACCAAACACTCGTTTTAATTGATTTGGGTTGAACTTGATTTGGGCCCTGGATCTGGATGATGTGGGGTTCTCCGATCCACCTGCAGGATCATCCACACAAATTACTCTTTCCCCTGAAAGCCTCCTGAAGTGAGGGGCCCATTCCCCATTCCCACTTTCTCCCCCCCAGGGACGGCTCACCCCAGAGTGGCCAGGCCTTCGTTGTCAGGAAGTCACTGGACTTCGGATCTCAGCTCTTCCTGTGGTGGCGAGGGCCCCACCCTAAGTGAGGCAGGGACCATGGAGTTTGGAGTTCAGGGAGGGAGGGAAGAGCGAGGCGCAAAGAAAACCAGAGAAGGAGACAGAAAGCCCTCAAGGTGAGCACCGGAGACAGAGGAGATGAGAGGGAGGGGAAGGAAAGAAAGAAGAAAAACTGAACAGAGGGAAGGGATGGGGGTGGGGGTGGGGGTGGGGTGAGGGGGATGGAGCCCGAGCGTGAAGAATGTGCAGCCAAGAGATGGGGAGGGAGGAAGCTATCTGCGCACCCCTCCCTCCTTCAGCCCCGCTGCAGTGCCAGGCCAAGCTCCAGACACAAATGCATCCCGGTGGGCGTCTGGTACCTAACTGCTCTGAGGTCCTCCTGGGCTCACCTGGGCAAGGGTGTCAGGGGGACTCGTCACCCATCACCCCGACACAAGCAAGGAACCCATGCCGCGAGCCCCACCCTGAGGATGATCCTGGAAATCCAAAAGAAGGCAGATCTGTCCCGGTGTGCCCGGGGGGCTCAGCCCCTCCGTTGCTGGGAACCCGCTCCCCATGCCAGGACTGCACTAACCACTCGGAGCCCAGGCCTGTTGGCAGGAACAGAGACAGCCCCCCAGCCCCTTCCGCTCTGCCACGTCAGTGACTATTTGCTGACTGTCTCTTTCATGTCGCTAATCGCCCAGCCCCATCTAATTGGTAATTAGCCTTGAGAGCCCAGCCTGTGCTTGGCTAATTGCTGTTTGTCTCACCCTCATCTCTGGCCGGGGAGCTGTGCCAACACCACAGCCTGGGCTCTATCCGGGCTGCTGGCATCCATGCCAGCCCCAGGGGAGGTTTCTACAGCCCTCCCCTGCTCTGCTCCGGGGTGGGGAGCCGGGGAGAGGCATGAGCTGATCTGCTCTGAGGGGTCACTGTGGGACCATGGGGAGGACAAAGTTTGGTGAGAGGGGAGAGACGAGGACAGGGAGGACACCACTGCTTTGGCGCTGGAGTAGAGAGGAGGGGAGGAGTGGAGAATTGTTTTGGAAGGCCCCACGGGACTTTTGGATGGATTAGAAGCAGGAGTCATCGATGGGGACCCTGTGGTACGATGACCCACAAAGGGGTCATCCTCTTCAGTAGCCCTCTTGGGGAGCAGGGCAAGACGCATCTCGGATGTTTTCCATGACTCAATCACTTGGGGACCTCTTTTTTTTTTTTTTTTTAAGATTTTATTTATTCATTTTGAGAGAGAGAGAGACAGAGAGAGAGCACAAGCAGAGGGAGAGGGAGAAGCAGACTCCCCACTGAGCCGGGAGCCCAATGTGGGACTCGATCCCAGGACTCTGGGATCATGACCTCAGCTGAAGGCAGACGCTTAACCATCTGAGCCACCCAGGCGCCCCACTTGGGGACCTCTTTTTGAGAACCAACCCTTCCAATCATTTTGGAGCCTTTTAAGGAGATGATGCCATTGTCATGAGAACTGGCACTGGCTGGGCCCCTATCATGGGCCAGTCACCGAGTGCCCACTTCTCAGTTTACCTTGTTTCATGCTCTAATAATTCCAGGAGGAAGCCACTATTACTATCTTCATTTGGGGGATGACAGAGTTGCGGCTGGGAGAACTGAAGCCACTTGCCCCAGGCCACACAGCTAGTGAATGACCCAGGCTGGGTGCAGACTCGGGCCTAACTGCTCAGCCAGAACTTCAAGTTGACTTTCGAGTACGTCCCACCCTCCTGTGACAACTATTCTGGGCTAGGGTTTGTTTTATTGATTAATGTATCTTTTTTTTTTTTTTAAGATTTTATTTATTTATTTGACAGTGAGAGACATAGCAAGAGAGGGAACCCAAGCAGGGGGAGTGGGAGAGGGAGAAGCAGGCTTCCTGCCGAGCAGGGAGCCCGATGCAGGGCCTGATTCCAGGACCCTGGGATCATGACCAGAGCCACCCAAGCGCCCCTTGATTAATGTATCTTAATCAAAATAGCACCAACCAGCTTGCCTCCTCCACCTGGAATCCTTTCCCTGTTCAACCCTATCCACATCCTGCTCATCCTTTTAAGCCCAGGGCAAAGCCTCCTGCTTCCAGGAGGTCATCCTGGATTTTGTAAGCCTTCTCCACACACTGGAGATAATCTGTCAAGTGTCCTTGCTGTTGAGTGTCCTTGATTTTGAACCTCATGGCAGCACTTCTCCGCCCCCCACCCCGGAGTCCCCTAGATGGGGAAGGCCTGCCCTGCACGAGGCCCCACACCTGTTGTCCACATTGCCCTGGACTGCTCAGGATGGGTCTTTCCCTTCCCACTGAATGGTGGGTGTCCCGGATCCCTTGGTCCTCTTTGGGCCACTCTGTATGCCACCCCAGCCTGGCACCACGCCCTAGGTAAGTAAGTGCCCGCCCTGGGGCTGTGTGCTGCATCATGCTGGCCTGCCTGAAGGCAGGAAGCAACTCTTGCTCACCACCCTGGCCCCAAGTGGCTCCTGGTTGTCCTTCAAACTCAAGTTCACCCCGCACAAGCAGGAAGCTTTCCCTTTGTCCAGGAGAGCCAGAGGCCTGAGGGGCTAGCTGTAAACAGGAGCTCCCCCAAATGGTGGGGGGCTACCAGGAAGATTGCTGTGAAAAGGACTACACGTGGTTCGATGAGTGAGTCCTGGCGCTTTTATCCAAACCATCAGTGACATCTTGTGCTCTCCTTGAAGGCCTTTATTTCCTCCAGCAGTGCTGGCTTCGTGCCCCAGGGGAAAAAAAATGCGCTAGAGCTTTCCACCCAGCCTGGAGGGGCCTTTGGTAGAAGCTGGTGCAGCTGCCATGGAGGCAGATGGGCCCGTTGTCCTTGGCCCCTAAGAGGGCCCCAGACCAAAGCAGTCTAAAAGCCAGGGATTGGAGACCACACTGAAGGCAGGATCCTGGGAAAAGATTTAGAACAGCCTTCTCTGCTGTGATCGGGAGAGCTGCGGGGTCCTCGGAGGTGCCTTGGGAACTGCTGAGGGGGGTAAATGGGCCTCATCCTTCTTAGTCTTTTCCCAGAAGTGTTCTTCCATCTCTGGCTCTCAGAGTCATTGCAGACATGGGCTCTGCCACTAAGCTGCCTGGGTCCGGCTGGCTCCGCCCCTTACTGCCTGTGTAAACCTGGACGCCTCCCTAACCTCTCTGTGCCTCATTTGCTCACCTGCAATATAGGGAGGACGAGCATGATCGCATCCACTTCACCGTGGGCTGTGATGGTTCTAACACCCATAGCATGACGTCCGGCTCTCAGTGGGACTTTACGAAATGAACTTGTATTATTTTAATCGTCTGCTTGTTTTTGTGTTTTTTAAAATTCTCTCTAGCCTCTCCTCCAGGCCTAGGGAACAACTTGGCACAAGGCGGTCAAGGGCAGAGGATGCCCCGATATCTGTCCCACTTCCGGGGAAGCCTTCATTCCAGCAGCCAGTCCGGGCTCCAGGCAGAGAGCAGAGAAGAGCCAGGTGTCCCATGGCCTAGTACTTCCGGAAGACCCCTCGGCCTTCCCACCTCTGAGAACATTAGGCCTTTGAGACATGGCCCCAGCCTGCCCCCACCCCCCCCAGCCTGACAATGGGGGCTTCAGAGGGGACGGGTAGCAGGACACAGCCCCCTCTGTGAAATGGAGCTGACCGCCAAGCTGGTGAGCCTCAGAGGACACATTCCTCAAGGGGCAGGCAAGGACGAAGGGAGGGGGCTGCACACTGGCCCCTCGGCCTGGCCCTGACCCGAGGAGTGGTTGTTGCTGGGGGCTTGGACAAAGGTCCCCTCTTCCTGCTCTCTGTCCTCTTGGCGCCCACCAGGGAATGGGGCCAACAAGGATCTGTCCCAGGGCCAAGGAGGAAGACAAGAGGCTGGCATGTGGCAGGGGTCACCTCCACCTCTGTTGGAACAGAGCACCCACAGCGCTGTGGCGGGGAGGTGGAGACGGGGCAGGCAGCCATCCAGGGGTCCTGGCCTCCTTCCCTGCATTCTCAATGCTCAGCCTCTGGACCATCTCTTGGACACCATCTCCATCATTCTCAAAGTTCTCCTCTCCCCCCCAGGTCTTCCCGGAGTAATCAAGGGGTTGGTTTCCCTAGGCTCTACTCAGTTTTAGCAAAGGAATTCCATAACGTGTGAAAACCCTCCTCCCTCATCAAGGTCAGTGTCCAGATAGCCACGTTCCTCACCCTCGGGCAGGGTGAAGAGAAGTCTGAACCAGGAAGTCCACCTTCCCCTAATAGCACCGTCTCCCCTTCGGGCCCCAGCTCGCTAGCGAACATTTACCGAGCCGTTACTATGCACGAGGCCTTCTGTGCATTACTTATTTAATCCTCTGATGGTCCCGGGAGATAGGTAGTATGATTATCTCCAATATATAAAACCAAAGCTTAGGGATATGAAGCAACTTGCCCAAGGTCATACAAATAGGAAGTGGCAGAGCTGGGATCTGGACCCAAGCTGTCTGCCCCCTGAGATTCATTCATCTGAAGCAGAAGCCCGGGGAATGATGTCCTAATCTCTGCAACAGGCCAACTGTGTCAGGACCCATAGCAGCGTGGCTCCTACAAAGGATTCTTGCTAATGAAGGTAACAAGGAGGACAGAAAGATGGGATTGATACCAATAAAGAAGGATGTATTGATGAAGAGGTAATTCTAGGCAATTCCTGCCTAGGGGTGATTAAGCTGTTCATTCATTAATTCCACCATCCATTGAATGAGCTCAGTAGAGTACAGTGGTAAAGAACATGAGCTCTGGAGCCTGACAGGCTGAGTTCAAATCTCTGCCATGATTCACTGTGTGATCTTGAGCAAGTTGCTTCACGTCTCTGAGCCTCAGATTCTGCATTAATAAAACACCCTCCCAACACACACACACACAAATACATGTGAACACACATACACATGCACGCACATGTACACATATATTCATATACATACTTATTACTTTACAACACAGTACGGCAGGCAAAATTTAGGCTTTGGATGTAGATAGACCTAAATTGAAACTTTGTGACCTTGAGTTTTAAAAAGTCTCTTAGTAAATCTAGAATATCAGTAGCATTTACCTTATAGAGCTGTTGGAGTACTATCTGACACATTGTGCTAGTCAGGGTTCTCCAGAGAAACAGAACTGTGTGTGTGTATGTGTGTGTGTGTGTGTTAAGATTGTTAAGATTGTCCGTGTGTTGAGATTTGTGTTAAGGAATTGGTAAATCTAAAATCTGCAGGGTAAGCTGGCAGGCTGGAGACCCAGGGAGGACTTGCCGTTCAAGTCCAAAGGCTGTTTGCTGACCGAAGTCCTTCTTGCTCAGGGGAAGTCGGTCTTTGTTCTATTAAGGCCTTCAACTAACTAGATGAGGCCCACCCACATTATGGAGGATAACTGTTTTACCTAAAGCCTATGGATTTAAATGTTAAATCTCACCTAAAAAAATACCTTCCACAATAATGTTTGGCCAAAAATTCTGGGCATTGTGGCCCAGCCAAGTTGACACATAAAATTAACCATCATACACACGTGAAAAAACTACTTAACAGTGTGCCTGACATATTAAAGCAAACAAAAGCAGCAATGATAAAAGTAGGGTTGTTATAAATACTGTAGGATATATGACACAGGAAGTGGCTCGGATGGTGCTTAGTACAGAATGAACGCTCAGAAAATGTTAGCTGTTGTTACTTCTTCTCCTTGCCAGGGGCTTGGCTAGGGTGCCAAAGTCACAAAGATCAGTGGGCTGCCTCTTCCTGGAAGAGACTAGTAGAAGAAGCAGACATGGACAGACACAGTGTAATAGGTACTGGGAGAGCCCGTACAAACAGCTTTGGACACATTTATGGTGCTGGATGATTAAGGAAGGCTTCCTGGAGGAGGTGACCTTATTTGAGCCTTGAAGGATAAATAGGAGCTTGCCAAGGAAGCTAGACAAAGAAGAGATAAAAGCCATCCTAGCTAGGGAACAGCAAATGTGAAGTGCTCTGGTGCAGAGGAAGCAACATCAGGGGAAAAGTGTGTGTTTTGCAGCCAGAAGGTGCTGGGTCTGGCTCTAGTGTTAGGTGTGGGGTAGGGATAGCAGCAGGAGGGGTGGCTTTATACAGGGGCAACCCCTCTGAGATCCTGCTGGGCCTTGATGCCCGAGGGGAAAACCAGTGAAGGGCTTTAAGTAAAGGCAAGGACTGAATTATATATAAGATGCTCTCCGTGAAGCAGATCCTAAGATTTAGGTTTGACATGAGAAAGATTTTCTGATGACTGGGGACCCTGGGGATTTCATACAGGAGAAATAGGGAAGACTGTTGTTGATGCTGAAGGAGCAAATGGACAGCTCTTTGGTGGAAATGAGAGCTGAGCACCAAAAGTTGCTCCTGATAGGAACAGAGTTTAGCCATAAGACTTCAGACACATTCCTGGACCTCTCTGTGTGTGGCCTGTGGGTAGTGGAGATCCTGCCTACCTTGGGGATACGGACTGTGATCTGGGATGTGTGTGTGTGCGTATATGAGGATGAGGACATGTAGGGGAGTGAAGGAAAGAGGTGTACCCAGCCATCCCTCCACAGGGAATGAATCTCAAGAAACCAGAATCTTCTCCTAAGAATAAAGCAGAGACGGGATGGTGAGCACCTCTTGCTTCTGTAGCCTGATAGAATCTTTTGCTACCCGAACAACTTGGAAGTACAGACCTGGAGTCTTGCTTGCTACTGTGGAAGGTTCTAGAACAGTGACTCTCAAACTTCAGCCTGCATTGGAATTCCCAGGGCATCTTGTTAAAATGCAGGTTCTGATTCAGCAGGCAGGAATGGGGACTGAGAATTTTCATTTCTAATGAAATTCCCCCTTCCCTGTGATGCTGATCACCTGACGCTGATGCCGTTGACCCAGGAACCACATTTTCAGTGGCAAGGATCTAGAACAGTAGCTCACCATCCAGGCTGCACATTACAGTCGCCTGGGGGAGATTGTAAAAAGAAAGAAAAAAAAAGGGATACCAGGGCCTCACCCCAGACCAATTAAATCAGGGTTTTTAGGGGTAGAGCCATCTATAGTTTTAAAGCTCTCTAACTGATCCTGATGCACAGTAAGGACATCAGAGAAAAACTGCTCCAGAATATGCCCATTCAGCCTGGGGCAGGGGATTCAGAACTCCCTTCCCAGTGGATCATCTAGAAATAGCATGCAAGCCACACATAGTCCTAGCCCATGGCCCCATGAACAGCATTCTTAGTAACCCCAGAAGGGCAAGTGAGGGGTATCCATTTCAGGAAGGGGAAGGGGCCGGAAGGGCAGCCCCCTCTCAACTCTGTCCCCACCAGCCCCTTGGAAAGTGGCTTTGTCCAGTGTTTGAGGCACAAAGCTAAATATAGCCTGGGCTGGGGGCTGAATTCAGGCTATTGAGGGAACAGGCCTCTCTGTGGCCCTGCCCCAGGCCCGGGCTGCAAAGAGCTGGAGAAGAGGAGGCTGGGAAAGGAGGGAGTAGGGGTGGGGAGACAGAGCATGGGAGATAGAGTGGATGGGTGGCATCAGCTTGTCGAGTTGAAAGCGGAAATCCGAGCTATCGCATTTTCAAAAATGAGGGTGTAATGTAATGTGGGGAAAAAGGAGAGATAGTCTTCACCTTGTGCTATGGACTGAAGGGTGCCCTCCCCATTCATATGTTGAAGCCCTAATCCCCAATGTGACTGTACTTGGAGATATCTATACTTAGCCTATAAGGAGGGAATCAAGGTTAAACAAGTTCACAAGGGTGGGGCCTTGATCCCATAGGATTAGCGCCCTTGTGAAAAGAGACACCAGATAGCTCGCCCTCAATATGCCCCCCGTGCACGTACACAGGGAAGGAAAAGCCATCTGCAAGCCAGGAAGAGAGCTCTCACCAGAAACTGAGATGGCCGGAACCTTGCTCTTGGACTTGTAGCCTCCAGAGCTGTGAGAAATTATATTTCTGTTGCTTTAAGCCACCCCGTCTGTGGTATTTTGTTATGGCAGCCTGAGCTCAGATACCTTAGAAGCACAGCCTGCTTGCCCATCCCCTTACCATCCTTCATCCATTTCTCCCAGAGTCAACTTCCCTTCCAGAAACTTCTTCAGAGGGTAATCTTTCACTTCCCTAAGGGATGCTCTCTGCGGTTTCCACACTACACATGGGAGGAAGTTCCTCTTGCAGGCTAGCCACCATCTCTACAGCTGCAACTAGATATGTCAGAAAGCACAATGGTGCCCAACCTCCCAACGCATGAGAACACATTTCTGCCTACCAGAGGCTTTGGATGGGCACGGAGGTGGGGGTGGGCGACGCAGCTGTCCACCTCGTGGAGGGCAGGGCCAGCCCCAGCCCCGGCCTCGTGCACAGCCACTCCGCTTAGACAAAGCCGCTCAGGCAGCCAAGCATCCCTGTACCACATACAGCATCCCTGGTACTCAGCTCGGTACCAAACCCCACCCTGAGGAGCGCGGGCTCTGTGGCTTGTCCCCGCTGGCCTGGAGTGTTTAAGTGGTGAATTTGCACAGCAGGGAGGCCACAGGCACATTAAGGATTAACTTCCTGGCTCAGCCTTCCTGTTAGAAGATTCTGTGGGCAGCCTCCGCCCAGAGACACAGTTCTGCAAAACCACAGCCCCCTCAGGCCTGGGGCGCCACCCATTCGCCCACCGAGGCCCCCTCTGGCGCCCAGGCAGGAGCTGTTCCTGCACCTCTTGCCAAGGCCTTTCCAGATGTCTTGGAGCAGCTGGCCAGAGCCTTGAGGGGTCTCGGGTTGCAGGGGAGGTGTGTGGAGCCCGGGCTCTGCCATCTCAGCTCCCGGTACTGATGCTTATCACAGTCCAAAGGGCAAATTGGTCTGATTACCTTATGGATGGCACACCCCACTCCATGAGTTCCCAGATTGGATTTGAGGGTTTGGGGAGGGAGCTCAGGACTTCTGAGTGCCCCTCCCTCCCCTCAGAGAAGACAGACAGTCCCTACTGCTCAGGGGGCCCCAGTATCAAGGGGGAGACACAGCCCCTGAGCTCAGGGTTCCTAGTCTAACCAGGTAGTGTGGACATCCTCAAGATGGGTGAAATGAAGGCGGGAACTTCAGGGCTGGGGGAGACAGGGAGGCGCTAGCTCTGCTGGGCTGGGGCAGGTGTGCTGGGGGACGGGGGTGGCTGAGAGATGCCGCGGAAGAAGAGGGCATGGTGACAGGGTCTAAGTTGGTTTCACTGCAGACTTCTTTTAAAAGTCACCAGGAAAGCCCCAAAGGTAGGATCTGTGCTGTCCCCCTGGGGCGCGAAGTTGAGGGGGGTGCTCTGCCTTGTGCACTCCATGTCCTGTGCGCCTGGCCAGGGCTGCTCCTTCCCTCGCTCCCCCGACTGACAGAGGGGCTTCCAGGCCGCCTTAGGGCCCAGACTTGCCCAGACTGGCTCAGTCTCCAAATAGCCTCCGGCTGGGCCCTGGGTGTTTCCGCCATCCCCTCGCTCTGCTCCTCTAGCCAGGACTGCCTCATAGCCCCAAGTAAGCAAGAAAAGCTGCCCCGGCGGGGGTGGGGGTGGGTAGTCAGTGTGTGGAGGGGAGGGGGAGCCATTAGGGAGCTGAGTTGCTGCAGTACTAGAGGATTCTAATCGATGGGCTCATGTTATATTTATCAGCCACAGTACTTAGGCGCTGCCCTGAGCAGGACTAATGGCCTCCCCATTGGAGACGCCATTACAAGAAGTGTAGGGGGAGGGGCCGGGGTGCTGAAAGGAGATGGGGACCTGGCAAGGTTTACTTCTCCTGGTGGCCGCCCCCAGCCCCTAGCACAGGGGCAGCTGTTCTGCAGGCTGCAGTCATGGAGTGTGCTCCAGGCTCTTCCTCTCCTCCTCACTGACTGGGACGAATTACCCAGAATCCTCAGCCAGAGGTCACCCCAGTCATCCCTCTGCGTCTTTCCCTTCAGTGCAGTCTTCTTGACCCTTTCCGCTTTCCTGGAGCGAAGCCACGCCCTTTCCACCCTCCACTGTTTGAATGACAACCACGTGGGCCAACCAAGTGGCTCAGCCTCCCCTGGGGCGGAGCCAGCAGTGGTTGCCAGGGCGGTCTTTGGAGTGGTGGGTGGAAGGGGGGCCTGGATACTTCCTGTAACAGCCTTAATTGCTCATTTATTTAGGGCAATTAGTCCCTTGCGATCCTCCCTTCCTTGACCCCAGCAATGACTATTCTCAGCTCACACAACATTCCACCAATTTGGGGTGGGGCCTGGTCCAGAATGAATGGGGTGAGGTGGGGCAGGGAGGCAGGGTGCTCCTAAAGTCTGAGAAGCTCCCAAAGTCTGAGAATCCCTATTTAGAGGCTGACCTGGTCAGACCATTCCATGTCCTGTCACTGGCCCCTGCTCCCAGCAGGCTCTTGGCCCTCTCTGGCCACTCATTCAGCTCCAAGAGTGGACCCACTCCTCCACACTCCCAATGTCGGTGGCCTCTGGACACTGCACTCTCCACCAATGGCACTTCTGTCTTCCTGACCAGCCCCCAGTCACGGTTGGCTCCTGCCGAGCTTTGCCCCCCTCCCTCCCCACAGGCAGCTGCTCCAATAGCAGAAGCTCTCAGGAGGGCCCTTCCTGTGTGACCACTATGAACCGTGTCTTATCAGGTGGCTACAGGGACCCCCTCATTCTGTGCCTCAGATCTACATTCCTGTGCTCTGCTTCCTAGAACTTCTTAGTCAGGGCTACTAGAAGTTTGGCTCCAGAAGGATCTCGTTGCGTGGATGGCAGAAACTGAGGCTCCAAGAGAAGAAAACAAGCCCAGGGTTCCTGGGTGAAGTTAGAGGCAGAGCAGGACTGGAATCCAGTGCCCTTGATTCCCAGCCTAGTGCTCAGCGATACCACAATGACATCTCCTTCAAACTCCTTTTAGACCACCCCTTCCTCTGGTCTGCCCTTCTTATCCGCCTTTACGCCATCCTGACAACAGAGCCTCCTGAAGGCCTCCCTTCTCAGCCCCTCAGAAACTCTCTGGTTCAGACTCTGGCTCTGTTGTTCTTCCAGGCCATGGACATGCTCCCCTGCCTTCTCTACCCCCAGGTTTTCCTGTCCTCCGGACCCCAGACTCTTCCTCTATAGAGGGGGTACCGGGGCAGCCTCCCCATGGCTGTACCTGTGGGGACTTTCAGTTTACCCCCTTTTCCCAAACGCCTATTGGTCAAAAGCTGAAGCAAGCTACTGGGGCTTCTAGAGTCAGACTCTTTAGTTTTGTGTTTTGGGTTTGGAACCATCTTTGTAGGCCAAGCCACAGGAGAGCCTGGAGAACTTTGTGAGGCAGGGTCACCCTCTGAGCTGGGGACTTTTTCTTGGCCCCCTTCTCTGGGTGTACCCATTCCAACCCTTCCTACCTCCACCGGTGCCCACTACACCAACCTCCTTCCTTGTTGGAGGTCCTTCCTATCCCCCCACCCCCAGGAAAGCCCTTCTTTGGTGGGGAGGTGCCCAAAGGCTTAGGGACAGGGGGTAGGGGCAGGGCCTGGACTCAGCCTTGGTGTCTCCTTGGCTATGGGACAAAGAGACCCATGTTGGGGGTGACCTCACCCTTTGGGCATCCTCCTGATGGACAAAGGGCCTGATTGTTCCTCAGCCTGGAAGCAGGAGGTAGGAGGATGACACTTCAATCCTTGGACCCTCTTTAGACACCCCGCACTTTGGACTGCTGCAGGCTCAGCGTGGGGGTGGGTGGGCCAGTGCGGGGAGACAGGCCCCTCGGAGGGAGGCTGACCCAATTTGGATGGCAAGAGAAAAGCTTGGAATATCTGTTAAGTCCTTCCTAGAATCTCACCTCCATCTCAAAAGACGCTGAAGCCCACAGCTCTGAAGTTAGAGGCAGACATGCTCTGCTTTCCTTTTTTCCAGCAGTGACCTCTCTTTGGGGGCAGGATCAGGGGCTTTTCTTCCATTCCCTGCGAGAGCAGTGGTTTGCAATTTTTTTTTTTTTCAATAGTATCGTGTGCCTTCAAATGAAATCTTCCTAGAACTCTGATCAGTAAAGCAGGTGAAAGTGGGAACTACTTCGGTTGAGGTGGTGGGAAGCGTGGGGTAGAGGCAGGACCCTCCCATCTCTCTTCCCTCTCATCCCGCCTACAGCAGCATCTAAGTGTGTGTGGGGGGGTAGCTCACAAAGCATTGTTTAAAAACCACTGCTTTAAACACTTGTGTACCTCGCTGCTCCTCAAGCATCCTGGGGCCAGGCCTGTGTAAGTACTTGAAATCTAGTTGATCAATAAATAAACTCTGTCCCCTCCCTTATGGGCTGGGTTCCCATAAGGGCCTGGGCCGGGGCCTCTCCCCTGTCTCTGCTCTAGGCACAGTTGGGATCCTGGCATGTCTGTCCCCAGCTCAGGGGTTCCCTCTCAATTATGCCAGAGCTACCCAATGTCCCCAGAGCGAAGGACATCAATGGGGGCTGCTGACAAAGCAAGCAAAGTGGGGACAAATGTGCAGAGGTGGGCTGGTCACTGGTTCGCGCACATAATCTGCCAACAGCCCAGACACAGATGATTCCTGAAAGCCGAGCCCGAAGCATCACAAAGCAATGAGGAACTCTCCCCCATCCCCACTTCCTCCCACATGAGTCAGGGGCTCCAGATTCTAGCCCTGGCTCTACCATTTACTGCCATGGACCCTTGGGCAGGTCATTTCCCTTCTCTGGGCCTCAGTGTCCTGCCCTGTAAAATGGAGAGAGTAGGGCTAATGGGACACTCCAGCCTCCAGGTTCTGAGCTGGGCTCCCAGGGCTGGACAGGGGCCGGGGGCAAAGCCGGGAATTGGTTGCTAGGCTGGAAGGGGAGGTGACAGAGAAAAGGAGAGATATAATCTTTGTCCAGGAAAAGGTTCATCAGGAAGTCATAGAAGAGAAGGATGGTGAGACAGAGCCTGGCCCTTCCTACAGTGTTCTCTCTCGTGCCCTTGGTTGCACAGCTGGGCTCTTGGCTTAGATTTTCTCCTGGGGCCGGGAGAACTTCAATACTATTTGTCCCCCTGCTCTATCATCCTTTTGTCACCTTGCCCGTAGATGTTCTAAAATCCTACCTCTCCCTGAAAATGAACTTCCCTCCAACATACCCATTCTTTTCTCATCCATGTCTCCCTGCACTTTCATAATCCCCCTCCTCCTGGAAGTTGTCCCTGATCTCCACTTCATGTCACTTCCCCTTGGCCTCGGTTCAGAGACCCCCCTGAGCTGAGGGCTGTCAAGGCCCTCCTCATGTGTTGTCACCATCCTTTCAATTAGAAGCTTTCTGAGACTAGGGACCCTGTCTTTTCATCCCGGAATGTCTACGACCTGGGTCAGAGCAGGGCCTTGTGGAAGGAACGACCCAGAGGGAGGCACTCAGTTTGGGACTGGGTGAGGCTGGCCTTGTGTGCGCTTGGCCCAGCGAACACTCCAGACCGTCAAACTTGCCCCCGAGCACACATGCATCCAGACAGCCCGGCGCAGACATGCGCACATCCGTGAGCCAGCACCCTCTCTCGAGCTGCGAGCCCCCACGTGGGGTGGGGTGCGATGTGGGGGAGGAGGTGGAGGGGACTGCCCTCCAGATGTTGTTGGAAATCCAACACGTCCCCTCCACCCCTCCCTCTCCCACTTCCCCTAAATATTTACTGATTTTTATTTACATTCTTTGCCCGAGGTGCCCAGCCCCTGTCAGGTCCCATTTGCTTGCCCTGGTTCCCTCCTGCCAACTCCCCTCCTCCCCCGTCAAATCCGGAGCCAGGAGTTGTGTGTGGTTGGCAACAACCTCCTCCAGGCCCGTGGGTGTTGGGGGTGGTGAAGGCAGTGGGCTGGCAGCTCCGGGCAGAGCTGTTGGGGGCGGGGGGTTCGGGAACAGGAGCAGCTCGCCCACACATCCCCGCCTGCCCCCAATCTGGGATCGTTTTAGCCA
This sequence comes from Leptonychotes weddellii, assembly GCF_054177405.1. NCBI lineage: Eukaryota > Metazoa > Chordata > Mammalia > Carnivora > Phocidae > Leptonychotes > Leptonychotes weddellii. Next base: position 22,052,995 of record NC_138383.1, read on the forward strand.
CCCCCCTTGTTTCACAGGGACTTCTGGAAGGGACTGATGGATGCCAGATGCCAGGAGCACCGTCACCCAGGGAGGGCTCTGAAGAGAGAGGAGGGAGAGCTGGGACAGACGTGACAACGAGTGGGACAGGCGTGCTGGGTGACTACTCACGAGCTGACCAACCACTCTGGGCCTCCTTACCACCAGCTGACCAAAGAGCCTGAAGAAATGATTTCCCACTCTATTCCCAGGCTACCAGAGCCCCTTCTCCCCGCCAAGCCTCTTAGTTATTCCAGCAGTCTAGATGGGGCACCTACTACGTGCCAGGCACTGTCCCAGGTGCTGATGGGACGGCAGCAAACAACAGACGATTATTCTTGCCCTGTGGAGCGCGCTTTCTCCTGAGATAATGAGTCAATCATGGAGTGGGTGAGGGTGTTTTAAGTGCCATGGGGAGGAAGAAGCAAGGTAAAGGGAATGGGGAATGCCAGAGGGGGGCTGGGGAAGCGGTATGATTTTAAATAACATCCTCAGGGGAGGCTTCATGGAGAAGGTGACACTTGAGCAAAGCCTTGCAGGGGGTGAGGGAATGATTTGAGGGGCCGGAGAAAGCCGGACGGAGGGAACAGCCTGAGAAGCGTGGTGACGTGTTTGAAGACCGGACAGGAGGACAGTGTGGACGAGCAGTGAGAGTCAGGGCGGTGGGGATAGGAGATGAAGGCAGGGAGCAAGGGTTTCGGTTTTTCTCTGAGTGACATGGGGGCCTCTGAAGGTTCTCAGCGGACAGTGACATGACCGGACAACAGGGTGACTCCTGCCTGCCTTGTATGGTCTCCTACACTCTGGCCACCCCACTTCTCCTTGCCTGCTGCCTCCTGCTTCTCAACTACCCTACCAGGTTGCCCATGGCTTCCATAAAACTCCTCTACTCCAGGAAGCCCTCCAGGATTGCTCAGAGGAGCCTGCCTGGCTCTGTCTGGACAGTAGATGGCCTTTTCATTGTCTCTACCCTTCCCATGAGAGAGATGCTAAAGAGGAAGGTTGTGATGTCCGCCCTGTGGCAACCCAAGGACCAGAGAGGGTGAGTCACTTTCCCAAGGTGTGTCCCCAAATGGCCAATATCCTGCCTCCCATGAGCCCTTCTCCTGTCACCCCAGGTTTTTCATGGAGGCTCTGTCTTCCCTTTCCTTCCTTTCCATCCTTCTCCCTCCCACCAGGTCTCTGCCCTATGGGCAAGGGACTGAAGTCTCCCACTTCTCTGCTTTGGGATGGGCCTGGAGAGCACCACTGCAGACGGAAAGGTGTAGCAAGCGCTGGTTTCCCAAGGCCAAGGGAAGCAGCAGTAGTGGGGAGATGGTGGGCTTCATTTCTCTAGCCCGCACCCTCCTCTGCACCCAGTCCCCGGACACTGCTTTGCTATGTAGCAAACTCTGTTTTCAAATAGCGACTATTTGTTGGCCAGCAAGCAGAGAGATGGAGAGTCGGGCATGGGAGCATAGCTTCCCCAGCTACCCGCTGGGAATTAGCCCAAGGGCTCTGAGTCCCTGGTCCTGGCTTGGCTAAGGCCTCACTGGGTGACTTTCCACCAGGTGCATCACACATCCGGGCCTCACTCATTCATACTACAACTGTTTATTGAGGGCCTACTACGTGCTGGGCACTGTGCTAGCTTGAGGATACGGAGAGAGCAGAGCTGACTTGGGTCTTGGCCACGTGGAGCTCACAATCTAATGGGGAGCAGACATCAATTAAATAGCCAGCCAAATGCAGTCAGAGTGACAACTGTGATCAGTGCAAAGAAAAGGAAGAACGTAATGCCCCGAGAGTATGTAAACAGCATTTGAGAAGCCAGGGAAGCTGGGGGCTTCCCCAAGGAGGCAATGCCCAAGCTGACACTTGAGGGAATGGAAGAATGGTCCAGAGAGACCATTATAGAGAAAATAGTATATGCAAAGGCCCTGTGGTAGGAGGGAACATGTCCAAGCAGCTGCAAGAAACAGACATGGCTATGGTGCAAAGAGCAAAGGGAATGAGCAGTGAGAGGTGGGCAGAGGCTGACCACGCGGAGTCTTCTAGGTCATGTTTAAAGCCTGATCTAAGAGCAGAGGTAACCATTTAGCATTGGGGGGTTGTATTGGGGGTGACAGGAGCATCTCAGGTTGGCTGCAGATTGGGGGTATGAGAGTAGAGGTGGGGAAACCTGTCAGGAGGTGACGGCAGTGGTCCAGGTGAGGGTTGACGTTGGCTTGAACTAGGAGTTGGCAGAGGATTCATAAGGGGAGGAGGATGGTGTTGAGGGTGACTTCTGGATCCCTGCCTGCAGGGTTTCTCACCTGTAAAGAGGAAAGAAGCAGCTCTACTTTCTCCTGGAAATGAGCTAATTCATGGAGACAAAAATTCTCCTCCTTGGGAAGGCATGGGAGTCAACTATAGGAATAGGATAGAATATTCCCCTGAGGGCGCCTGCGTGGCTCAGTCGTTAAGCGTCTGCCTTCGGCTCAGGTCACGATCCCAGGGTCCTGAGATCGAGCCCCGCATCGGGCTCCCTGCTCTGCGGGAAGCCTGCTTCTCCCTCTCCCACTCCTCCTGCTTGTGTTCCCTCTCTCGCTGTGTCTCTCTCTGTCAAATAAGTAAATAAAATCTTAAAAAAAAAAAAAAAAAAGAATACTCCCTTGAACCAGATAGTTCTACCTTGGATCTACCCCCAGGTCCTTCAGGCTCTGCATGCCCCTACAGAACCTGGCAGGTAAGAGGAAGTGCCCGGAAAAGTGGGGTGAGCATGATTTAGGTTAGACTGCTCGCTACCAGCAGGGCTAGAGGAATAATGCTGGTAAGAACCAGGGACAGGGGATGAAAGAGGAGACAGGATCCAGGCAGAGGGCCATGTGCCAGGAGCACAGGAGAGAGGCTGTAAACACCTGCGGAACAGTCAGGATCTGGTGGAGGTGAAGGTTTCTGGAGCTGGTGCTGGCCCCGGGACGCAGGAGAGCTCAGGGGAAGGAAGCTTCAAAGGACATTGGTTCTCTGTACTGGCAGAGGGGGCGCTCTCCAGAAACCTCCACAGTCTCACCAGTGTTGGCCCACCTCCTGGAGCCCCTGCTCCATGGAGGAGATAGAGCGTGCCCAGGACACAGAGAGACAGAGGCTGGAGGTACAGGAGCTGGACAGACATACAGGGAACACTCCAGTGGTGCGCAGATGAGGAAGGAAGGGGAAGAGGAGGGGGGAGAGAAGGAGGAGGAGGGAGAGGAGTGGGGGATGAAGAGGGAGGAGGGAGGGGTACTCAGAGGGGGTTTGGGGAATGCTGGATTTGTCAGCCTTCTCTGGCCCAGCTGGGAAATGCTCATTTAAGCTGAAGGGGGTTGGGCGTTTGGTACCATTGCCGCTGCCCCCCCGCCCCCCATGCAGCACCTCCCTCCAGAATCCCATCTTGCCTTTAGTTCCCAGGCCCCCAGTGAAATGATGGTGGCTCATCACTTTGTCCCCTCACTACTCTCTTCCCGTCCTACTTTAGTTGTTCCCCCTATTGGCTTTGGAAGATCTGCTTGGCTCCCTGCTCCTCCCCCTAGCCCAAGGGTGGCCCCACAGTGAGCACCCCGTTGGTTGGTGGCGCGGGGTCTGCTGTGCCTTGGGCTCACACACTGGCATCTGGGGAGAGACTCAGTTATCCCAATCCTCCCTGAGCATTGCTCCACTCAAAAGAGGCCCCCCCGGGAGGGGCCAGCCTTGGCCTGCAAGGTAGGGAAGTTGAAGAGCAGGAAGGATTTCCTGGGCTGCGAAGGGGGACAGCTGAGGGGCTGCAGTTCGGGGAATCGGTTCGTGTGCAGTCCGTTGCGCGGCAGGTCCATGGCTGAGGACGCGGTTGGGGAGGCTCAGGGACTCAGAGAGGACTAGGGACCACAGCGACAGACTGGCAAAGGCTGTCACCTCCCCGCAGCCAGACTGGACATCTGCACTGCACTGTGCACAGAGCACCTGGCCCAGAAGAGGCCTTCAATGAATTCCTGCGGACAGAAGAGAGTTTTGGTTCCCAGCTCAGCTTCCCATTTGGTTTTCCTGAACCTCTAGTTCCCTATCCTTGTACTTCCTGTCTCATCGCAGTGTTGTGGGGAACCAAAGGAACAATGACGGCAAAAGTGCTCTGTGAACACAATACACAGGCGGGAGCCCGGCACAGTGCCGGGCCTGTCGCGGTGGCTCAGCACTGAATAAATGAGTCAATGATTCAGTCTCCACCGGATGGGAGCTCCATGTGGGCAGAGACCTGGCTTGTTTTTCCTCTGCATTGTTTCCCCAGTGCCTGGCACATGGTAGGTGCCCAATAAATATTCAGATTGAATGAATGAACGAGTGAATGAATGAATGAATGAATGAATGATGAGACTGAATCTTACCCTTGGAAACTTCTAGAACTTTGGAGGTGATGAGACAAACCACAGGGCAGTGAATGCAACTGGCTTAGGAGGCATCAGGATCTCGGTTTGAACCCTGACTTCACCAACCAGCTTGAAAGCAGCTGTTATTTCCCCATTTTCCACAGGAGGAAACAGGCTCAGAGAGACTGGATGACTTAGCCAAGGCCCCACAGCTCCTAGTAAGTAGGGGGATCAGGATGGGAGCCCAGGATTCTGCCTCTGAAGCCTGTGCTTTTCCTCCCATAGAAGGTTCCAGCTGTAACTGATCCACTGGGACAATGGCCTCTATGACTATCTACTTGACAAGCTGGAATATTCTTTTTGGGGAGAGATCTCACAATTGTGTACCATCTCAATGACCCTCTGGTCGGGTGCTGCTGGGAAAAATGAGGGGCCAAGATTCATTCAGGGTGTGCCGGGTCCAGAAATGCCCACACTTGCCCAGGACATCGTGTGCAGATGAGGAGACCACCTATGGAGGGGAGCTGTGGGTGGGCTCTCCTGGCCCATAGCCATGCCTCCTCTCTGGCACCCTGGGCCAGCACGGCTCCCGGAGTGCTCCCTGATGCTCCCTCAGGCAGGGACTTGTCCTGTCCCAGCTGCCCTTCCTCTCCCTGAATGGACTTGGGGCTTTACCATTCAGGTCCCTGCTTCCCAAAGTATGTTCTATGGGGCTATTTTTTGGCTGTTGATAGGTATTTCTTGCAAAAAAGATGGCATGTGATGGAATAAGTTTGGGAAAGCTGTGTCAAACAGGTTAACCTGGCTGTACGCTAACCTTACAGGACTTCTTTGGGCCTTTAATTATGCTCATGTTGGAATGTGAATCTCCGAGGGCTGGGGAGCTCCAGGAAAGAGCATCTTCCAAACTTATTTAGCCCCTGAACTGTTTCTTTAGGAGCATCTCTCGGGATTGATGTGCTCCAGGGCACACTTCAGGGATTATGGCTGTCGCTGTAAAGAGTCCTTGAAGGCCCATAAGTAGAGTCAGAGGATCTGACTGGTGTTTCAGAAGACCACTGGGTCTCTGTCCTCAGTGAGTTTGCAGTTGGGGTGGGGCTGGAGAGGCCAAGGTCCTACCAGGAATTCTCCAAGGCAGAAGAGGCTAAGTGCTACAAGCATCCCCAATCCAAGAAGACTCCTGGTGACTTACTCAATTGGCAGCTCAGAGCTTTGGCCAGCTTCCTGTCCTCTTTTCAAGAATCAATAAATTATTTGAGATTAAATCAGGTGGCCTTTTGTTGCTCTTTCACCAACATTGATGGGGTCGATGGTCTCAGCATTCATCCCCCGAAGTTACATGGGGTCAGCCTACCTCCTCATTGGGGCACTGAAATCCAAGTTGCGAGACTCAGTTCTAAGTTGTAAGTGGCAATGCCTAGTTTATTTTTAGTCTATCATGCTGTCAAAGGTCCAGTGCCTTGGCACTGAGGCCAGCTTAGGGCTGGAGGGCCGGACACAGTAATCCCAGAATCCCAGGTTGGGGGGGCCGGACACAGTAATCCCAGAATCCTCCCCTCTCGCTGCCTCTGCCCTATCCCACTTCTGCTCTGCAGCTCCAGTTCATGGGGAAATGGACTAATGCCACGCCCGTTCCATCTCCCCTGGCAGCTACCAGGTCCCCAGAAAAACTGGACGAGAGCATAGACTCCCTTCACTGTCCCAAGAGTCAATGTGGAAGACAGTAAGTTCTGCATAAATCTCAGGATCCAGCTTGGATATTTGTCCAGCTGTTGTGGCTGTTGGGATTCCCTGCATCTCATGTGGACGATGGGTATTGGGGTCTTGTCTTCCGATTTGCTGAGATCCTGAAGCCCCTTTCTCCTTAAAGGTCTTCTCTGGGTTCACAGTTGGAGGTATTAGAAACTCCTTTTCCTCCCTGTGCCTACAGGCTGAATTTGAGTGGAGTTCCCTCCCCCAGGCTCCCCTCTCTCTTTGGAACCAACCCAGAAAACAGGTCTGTTTTCCAGCATAAAATCTGATTGGGTCACTCCCCTCTTCAACAACCTTCGGTGGCTCCCTATTGGCTTCGGGATGGAATTATCCTTAGATTGCCATAAGAAGCCCTTGGTCATTCAGCTCCTGCTTACTCTTAAAGCATCTCTACTGCTTCTCAGCCACTTTAGGCTCCAAATATTTGGATTGATTGAATGAATGAATGAATGATGAGACTTAATCCCACCCTTGGAAACTTCTAGAACTTTGGAGGTGATGAGACAACCACAGAGCAATGAACCCCATGAACTCCTGGCTTTGGCGGCATCAATATTTTGGTTTGGGTCCTGAATCTCATTGCAATTGCCCCCCCCCCCCACAGTTCCATGGCCCACCCCCTGGGCCTCGCTGTTTTTTCTGCCTGGGACAGTTTCTTCCTACTGGTTTACCCAGCAGATTGCTATTTGGCTTTCAGTTCTGGGCTCAAGTTCTAACTCCTCTGTGAGGCCTCCCCTGTTTTCTGAGCGCTTCCTATGTATGTGCCAGGCACTGTACCAAGCACTCTCTATGAACCACAATTTAATTTTCATAATCCCCCAGGTAAGTGCTATAATTTTGCCTACTTTACAGATATGGAAACTGAGGCTTAGAGAGGAGAAGCAACTTGCCCATGGTCACTAAGCTGAGCCGCTCAGGATTCAAGCTCACTTCTTCCTGTCCCCAGGCGCCCAAGCGCCCACCTCCTTCCAGCTCCCTGTCCTGTCAAATGGCAGCTTGCACATACCCCCATTGAAAGTCACTCTTGTGCTCTATGCTTCTCGTGCTTGCGCTTCTGTAGTCCCACTGAACTGTCAGTTTCTCGAAGGCAGGGGCTGTGATGATTAATCTGGAATGTGCCTGATAGAACAGAGGTGTGCCATTAATGCTGGGGGAATGAATTTGAGGGGAGGGCTCATCCGGGTCCCCACTCGAGCCAACAAAGCCCTGCGTAATTAGTAATTAATTAGCAGTGAGTTACCGATTGCTGCGGTCACTAACCACCACAAATTCAGGGACTTAAAAAACATAAATTCAGGTCAGAGGTCAGAAATCTAAAATAGGGGGCGCCTGGGTGGCTCAGTCGTTAAGCGTTAAGCGTCTGCCTTCGGCCCGCAGGTCATGATCCCAGGGTCCTGGGATCGAGCCTCGCGTCAGGCTCCCTGCTCCGCGGGAAGCCTGCTTCTCCCTCTCCCACTCCCCCTGCTTGTGTTCCCTCTCTCGCTGTCTCTCTCTCTCTCTCTGTCAAATAAATATATAAATAAAATCTTAAAAAAAATAAAGAAAGAATGTTTTTAGATTCTCAAAGGAGATTCCTGCCTGGCCTCAAGTTTCTTCATTTGTAATCAGAGAAAAGGGACTGCAGGACCCCCAATGTACTCTTGGGGGACATTTTATGAGCCAAAGATTCTACCTCTGAAGCAGGAGGGGATGAGGTCAGAACACACGAGGACCACTTCCTCCTGCCACAGGGGACAGATGCCCATCCAACTTTAACTCTGACTATCCCCAAAGCCCCCTCACTGCACTCCCTCACCCCCACCAACCTGCTCCTGAGACCAAGGCTGGTGCCGGAACCACTCCCTCCCCAGTGCCTTTGCCTCCTGCTCCTGGGGCAGGACGGAGGGCTCTGTCCGGGTGTTCTGTGTGCCCCTGGAGCCCTGATACTTGGCTCAAATGGGGGCCCAGGCCCCCCTGGGTCTGCCTCAGGTGCCTTCAGTTGGCACAGCTAGAGGGCAAAAGTGGCACTGCTTCTCCCTCAAAGATTTTTCAGGGAAATGTTTGTAATTTAACCGGGAGGTGAAATATTTTCACAGAGAACAACACGGATGTGTTATGGAGTCAAATACAAATTGGCTAGAATTTTGGAAACAAAACTGGAGAATCCATCGTGGGGCAGCCACTGAAGGAAAAGCTGGAGGAAGCAAAGTAGAGGCCCCTCCTGGAGGCCCTGGAGGGGCCACACAGAGGAGTTGAGAGAGAAAACAGGTGTGTCCTGGGGGCAGCCGGGAGGGAGGGAACAGAGGAGATTAAGGGCAAATCTGTGTTGAATGGGGCCCCCAGGGAGGTGGGGGATGAGGACGATGCAGCTCCCACTCTTTCCATCCACTGCCCCCCTGCTTCAGCCCTTGCCTCCACTGGCTCTTCCTACAGAGCTGTAGCCTGGACCTCATGCAGGAGAGGCAGATGTTTCCAAACGAGGCCAGATGCTGAGAATCGGGGAGCGCCTGGCCCCTGTGGGCTTGGAAGGATGGGGGGATGGAGGAGGTACAGGAAATGAGCAAGGAGGGAGTGTGATCTCTAGCCAGGGGTCTCAGCTAAGCCTCACAGCAACTGGGGAGGCCCATTTTTACAGATGAGTCAAGTGAAACTCAGCACTACCATCACAGGGTCTGAGATTACCCACCTCTCTGCCCAACCCCTTCCCATTGAGTCCACCCTCCAGATGGATCAAGCACCCACAGCCCTCCTGCATGTCCCTCTCCTTCTCCCGGTCTCACCATAGACCCTTCCTCTTTTTCCTTGGCCTTGCTGCTCTGTCCTCACCTTGCCTCCTCCTCCAGGAAGCCCACCTGAGGCCCTCACTCAGCTCTGTCCTGCTGGGTAGTCTGTCCCTTCAATCTGTCACCTGCACACACCCCCCCCCCATCAGACGGGAAGTCCACTATGAACTCCAACTGCCCCTCATATCAGATCACCTAACTGCTCTGAGGTTGAGGGCAGCTCGCTTACAGTCCCCGTGCAGGGGGGCCAGTCTGGTGTCCATGGCAGGCGCTGGGCAAGGGGAGAAGTACAAAGGCAGCCACCTGGGGCCCCAGATGAGGTGAGAGTCTTGGCTGTGTCCCCAGGCCCATAAAGAAGGATGTTAACGGCCTCTTAGGGAGCAAGTGAGGGTCGATCAAAGGGGTGTGCGGGGGGCTCACCGCTGAGGGAAGGAGGGAACGGCTCCTTCCAGGTTGTGGGTTAACATTGGCACCTCCTTTCTACCCTAGCATTTGGAGTATTTCATCCTAGGAGGCTACTGATTGAAGGAGAATGATTTATTCCAGTCTCCCACTCCCCCTTCCTCCCTTACCCCCCCACCAGGGCCCTCATGGTCTCTACCACCCGCAGGGTCCACCTTCCCCCCGCCCCAACACCCAGCAGCTGTTCCTCTCCTGAGGAGTGAGAGAGGATGGGGTGCTATCAGCTGGGAGATGCAGAGGGGAAAGGGTAGGAGGTTGGGCTGGTTTACAACAACCTGTGCTCCCACCAGCCTGACTAGGAAAATCAAAAGCAGTTGGCTCTCCTGGCTGACCAATTCAAAACCAGGGTCTTGCGGAGGCTAGAAGGCCTGCTTGAAAGTAGGAAGTAGGGAAACAGTGGGGCAGGGACTGCTTTGGAGAGGAGCCCAGGAAAGCCAGCCAGCCCAGGGCCTGGGTAGACACTTGGGTAGAGGGTCAGAGGTGGTAAACATGAGGGTTGGGGCCTAAGGCTGGCAGGACCCTTGGTGGGACCATGGAATTCGTGTGCCAGGCCCATGGCCCTTAGGGGTGGTCAAGAACAACCTATTGTTTTTACAAATGAGGAAACAGAGGCTCAAAGACAAAGAGGGACTTGCTCAAGGTCACACCACCATGAGTCAGCGGCGGAGCCGGGACTAGACCCCAGGTCAGGATTTGAGGTTGCGGGGGAGGGAGGCCTTGTCTCCAGCACCACGTGTCCACATAAACGCGCAGCGATGGGGTTTTCTTTCGTTTGCATATGAGGACTATTTTCATTGCACCGCCAATTCTCCCCGACCTCCCCCCTCCCCATTCTAATAGCAGGCTTTCCCCCTTGCATTGCTCTCCAGCCCTCCAGGCCTCTGCTCCGAACCCAGTAGGGCGGGGCCAGCCCTGGGAGTAGATGCAAAGGGATGCCCCGCCCCACCCTATTCATTCCCTGGGACTCTCCAGCCCCCAGGTCTTTTCCTGTCCCCTGCCTCTGGCCAGGCCAGTGATTTCCACAATGAACTGAATCACAGCAGCTAGATCCGTCCTCTCAGTGTGGAGACCTTCGCTCCCACTGATCCCTCCTTCTTCCAGGAGCCGCCTCCCGGGACAGTGGCTTGTCTGCTCTGGGCAGCCTGCCCCCAAATACAGCTTTTGCTTCTCATTCACACACCAGCCACCCAGGTCCCTCCACAGGCCATGGCATCATAATGCAACACATTCATACAGCATCAGAGCTGGAAGGGATTTTAGAAATGTCCTCTCCTCTATCCGTACCCTCACTCGACATAAGGACGCTGAGGCTCACAGACGAGAAGTGAGTTGTTCAAGGTCATGTACTTCGGTTCAGAATCTGAATCGTCTGACTCCAATCTGTGTTTTCTGGTCCCTGTGGTTTTCCAGATTAGGTATTCGCTGTTCCAAGGGTCACATAGACTCCCAGGATTGCCTTCCACAAGGCTCCTTTAACTGGATGGTTTCAACTTGGGAGCGACGCCAGAAAAACAGGAAGCTGGAGGATAGAGAAAGAGGAGAGAGAGGGCAGTCCCTCCATCTATCAAACCTTTATTGACCATCTCTGGCGTACCAGACCCTATCAGGGAAGCAGCGCTGAGCACTCCGTGGCCCCTGCCTCTCAGACAAGAGGGGGGGGCAGACCCCCGCTCGCTGCGCTGCTGGGGTGGAAGCGCCAGGCTAGCAGTTTTGAGCAAAGTGCTGTGGGAGCACAGAGGAGGGAGCAATTCATCCTGCTGGGGTGGGGCAGGGGAGGCTTCGTGGATCTTGGAGTAGGGAGTACACGTTTGCCAGGTGGGAGATGGGGAAAGGGGCATCCCTGGCAGAGGGACTGCAGGAGCAAATGCTAAGAGGAGTGAAAACCTTGGTATATCCTGGGGAGGTGAGAAGCCCCCGTGGCTAGTAGCTGTTGAGAAGACGGGGCCAGAGGTGGGTTTAGAAAGGTATGCCGGGCCTCCTTGTGGAGACCTTGTAATGCTTTCTCTTGAAAGCAAAGGGGAGCCAATATTTTTAAGATAGGAAGTGAGGATTAGATTGTATTTGGGGAAGCAGACTCTGGCGGCAGCATGGAGGAAGGAATTGAGTGGGAGGCCCACTGGAAGAGTTCTGGAATTGTCCGGTAAAGAGAGGCCCAGGGCCTGAGTCCTACACCTGTCAGGCAGCTGGGAAGCAAGGGCCTCAAGGGGGCCCATTTCTCAGACAGAACAGATCGCACACTTGCTCACCTGGTCAGATACGGAGGAAGAGAGGGAGGACGGGGGATGTCTCCATGTTGCTGGCTTGGGCGGCCAGTGGTTGGAGGTACCTTTTACAGGAGAGCAGGATGGGCTGCGAGGGAGAGAGGGATAATGAGCTTTGAATTCAACATACTGAGTTAGAGGCCCCTGTGGCACAGATGGTTGGTGATGTCAGCTAGGCAGGTGCAGACTCTGGATCGCCAGATGAATGAGGCTGAGTTCGGGACAGAATCAGAGTCGTGTGGCTCAGAGGTTATCTGCTCTGAGGCACTGAAGTCAGCCAGACCGGGGTTCAAATCCTGATCCCACGTTCTTGTTCTGGGACCTTGGACAAGTCCCTGAACCTCTCCAATCCTTAGTAACCTCATCTGTAAAATGGACAAAGTAATAGTGAACATCAAATGAGACATTTGGCCGGCACTTGTCATGTGGCATCCAAAGTTCTGGATGTTTTCCCCTCCACCTTCTCTGTCTCCCTTACTCCAATCGCTAGTCCTGCAACAGTGGTCCTGAGTGTCCAGACATGGGGCACGCCCGTCCTCCTCTGCCGCTGCCCAGCATGGACTCCCTGCCAACCACCGACCAGTCACCAGAGTCGAGCTTTGGGGCTTCAATTTGGCCTGCTGGGGATGACAACCCAGGGACCCCCAAGGGCTTAGGGAGGTGGCTCTAGGCACTGGCGAGGCTGACAGGGTGCGTGTTCTGCTGCCAGGCTGAGCTGGGTCCCTGACAGGACGCTTACCTTCTGTCCGGAGGGGCAGGTTTGGGTGATGGGGGCTCACCCGGGTGATCCCTGAAGCTGGGTCCGGGGCTCATATTTCATACCACCGGACCACCGGGATTTAGCCCTCTGTCCCTGGAGCATGGAAGAGAGCGCCTGGATCTGGGGTCACCCACCACGTGTTTTCTCAGGTCTGACGGGGGTGAGCTGGAGGGGTGGAGGGGGCGTGTCCAATGCCCCCGCGCCATGCAGATGACATGCAAATGACCGCGTGCCCTGCAGGGCCCCTCGCCCCCCCCCGCCCCCCCTTCTGCGATAGGAGGGTCTCAGCAGTTCTGAGAGAGAGGGGCTCTGGGGAGGAGGAGGCTGGCCGGAGGGAGGAAAGACCCTGCCCCCGCCACGACCCCACTTGGGTGGGGGGGAGGGGCGAGTCCGTCCGACTAATGGGCTCGTGATTCATCGCTGGGCTCTTGTCTGCGCTAATTGGCTCTGCCGGGCCGCCTGATTCATGGCAGGGAGCCGGGCTCTGGGGGACCCCCGTGTCCCTCCCCCGCCGCCCGCGCAGGATGGCTGCGTGAGGCTTTTAGATCCAGGATCCGTTCCAAGGGACTGCTGCCGGGCATCCATCACTGCTGACAGACTGGGGCTTGGGGTGGGGGCGGGACGCCGGCGCCCAGTTGCCCGCTGATGCTTCCGACCCCACCCCAGCCACTGAGGGGCATCCGAGGGCAGCAGGTGCTTGGGCCGGGCCTTAGGGAGCCACACGGGGTATCCAGGTGTGAGCGGTGAGGGCTGGTTTCCTAGAGGAGGGGAGATGGCAATCAGTGGGAAATGGGAAGAACACTGCGGGCAGGAGAAAAGACTTGGAAGCAGGTGAGGGTCGGGCTCAGAGGCAGCAGAGAATTGCGAGAGGTGAGTCTGGTGACTGAGAGCAGAGATCTGTGGCATAGAAGTCACTCGGAAGCTTCCTCGTAGGCTGCCCAGAAGAAGACCAAAGAGACCCAAGGCTTTGTTTGGGAAATTGCTGTGAGACCTATGCCGAGTCACGTAACCAGTCTGAGCCTCCACATCTTAGGACCTTTTAGCAGAAGACAATGGCACCCAGGCATCGGCACTCTTGGGGACTAACCTCTGGCAGTGTCTTGGTCTAGGCATCCAGGATCCCTAGGAGTATCGCCTGTCATTCATTATAATCCTCAATGACAGAAAGTGTACGCTGTTGCCTGCCCTCCTCCCTCCAGGGATCGGTGGGGGGCGGTACTCCCTGGACAGGGCCATCCCCCCAGTACCATCTCCACCAGAGCATCTCACCGCACAGATTTTCAAGCTCTCCAAGGCCCCTGATGTCTGCCCCACATCTGGGCTGAGGTCGCAGATGAGGCCACATCCACCGGGCTCAAGGGGCCCCAGCTGTCCAGCCCGAGTGTCAGAAACAGGCCAGGGGGCTGGTCAGGGGAGGACTGGGGGCTGGAAGGAGCCTAGCCTGAAGCTTAACAAATACCTCCTGCGGGAATCCATGAATGAACAAATGTCCTGCAGCCTCTGCAGAGGGAGGCCTGAGCCCGCGCAGCAGGAGATGAATGGGGAAGAGTCCGCCGCCAGGCACCACCAGCCTCTCAGCTGCTCCAGCCAAAAGCCCAGGCGCCATCTCCACTCCTTTTGACCCTCAGCCACATCCAGTTGTCAGCGAGGCCTGTTCATTCTAAACCAAACCCGTTTCGGGTTCTTCTGTCTGTCTTCACTGCGGCCAGCCGCTGCGGGCCGGACTCCGCCGCCAGCCCGGGTCTGGCCTCCCCTCCCAGCCCCCAGCCTGGCACCTCTAATCCATTCTCCACTCAGCAGCCGGATCTTTTAAAGACATAAATCAGATCTCATCACTCTCCTATTCAAAACTCTCTCGTGGTTTTCCATCACATTTAGCAGAAAATTCAGCCTTCTTGCCTTACCTTACGAGGCCCTCGGTGATCTAGCCCCTGCTTTCCTGACCCCCCCTCACTCTGGCCTTCCTGCTCCGGCTCAAAATCTAGCCGGTTTGTTTCCACTTCAGGGCCTTTGCACTGGTGTTCCTTCTGCCCAGTATGCTCCCCCGCACCCCCCTCCCCGACACACACCCAGTCCTGCACATGGCTGGCTCCTTCTTGGCCTACAGATGTCACCTCAAATGTCACTTCCTCAAAGAGGCCCTCCTTGACCGCTCCATCTGTCATAGCCCCCAGGCACTCTCTACCTATCATGGCAATCTATTTTATTATCTTCAACCCTTAAAACTACCTGATAGAGAAAGACATGTATCATATGATCTCATTGATATGAGGAATTCTTAATCGCAGGAAACAAACTGAGTGTTGTTGGAGTGGGGGGTGGGGTGGGAGGGATGGGGTGACTGGGTGATAGACACTGGGGAGGG
>NC_138383.1:22068211-22091114 GCF_054177405.1 Leptonychotes weddellii
TAATGCAAGATATGTTAAGAAAAAAAAAAAAGAAGAAGAAGAAGGTAGCGGGAGGGGAGGAATGAAGCGGGGGAAATCGGAGGGGTGGACGAACCATGAGAGACGATGGACTCTGAAAAACAAACTGAGGGTTCTAGAGGGGAGGGGGGTGGGAGGATGGGTTGGCCTGGTGGTGGGTATTGAGGAGGGCACGTTCTGCGTGGAGCACTGGGTGTTGTGCATGAACTATGAATCATGGAACACTTCATCTAGAACTAATGATGTAATGTATGGGGATTAACATAAGAATTAAAAAAAAAAAACTACCTGATAAATTCTCATTTATTTGCTTAAAAATCTGCCCCCCACCGCCCCCCCACCACCCCCGCCCGAGAGTCCTGTCTCCTGAGGCTTCCCTGCACTGACTACTATGTTTCAGGGATGTCTGGGGCTCTGCTAGCATCCTGAGGCTTGAATGAAGGACTCACAGGGCAGGCCTTGCCACCAGCTCTTCCTAATGGAGTATTTTTCTTTTTGCGTGTGGAAAAGTTGTCTTCCCCCCATAGTTGGACAGCGGGCCCTCTCCGTGGCCAGATGCATCTTCTTCACAGCCACCTTTTCTCCCCCTACCTCATCTCGCCCCACTGCCTCCCCCTAGCAGGAAGTCTGGGGTCAGAGCTGTGGTGGGAGGGCAGTCACGGGAGGGTGGTCCCCCTCCGCTCCAGGTCTCTGTGGCTTTGTAATGGGACAGATGGCTTGCGGTTTTGCGAAGCTGGAGGGAGAGGCATCCCAGCAGTGTCCAGGAGTCTAGTACTCCCTCCACCACGCCATAGCCTCTCCTGCCCCCAGGGAGGAGGGGCACAAGGAGGCTGTGTCTAGAGAGAGGATCTCTGTCCCAGCAGGATCACTGCTGGCTAGGCCAGGAAGTCCTTCTAACCTAGTATTCATCCACTCTGCAATTTGAGCTCTCAAGTGACCTGAGTGACTCTAATCCTCACATAGGACTGATTTCCCTTCCTCCAACCCCACCACGGAGGAAACTGGAGGTCAGGGCTCAGGAGAGAGGAGGGCAAGTTCATGTCCTCAGGGCTTAGAGGCCAGGGTCTACGGGGAAAAGCTCTGATCTACAATTAGCAGCAGGGCCAACCTGGAAAAACATATCCCCATTTTCCAGATGGAAAGACTGAGGCCTGGAGGGTTCCTTCTACCTGTCTACAGCCAGGGGACCAGGTTTCTCCTGCTGCTCCTGCCTGTCCCCTCCCCCAAGGGCTCCAATTTCTTCAGGCTTCCACTGCAGACCCCACCCCAAGGGGATGCCCCTGGGATTTCTGTGCCCCTGTGCTTCTTCCTCCTTCTCTCTCTCCTCAGGAGGGTCGGGCTTCCTGAAGGAATGGGGAATGTTTTAACCCTGACGGTGGCCGCTGCTGACACCTGGGGAAGGCTGCTCGCCTCTGTGGCTGACTCAGTGGCACCCTGACGCAAACGCTGGTCCTTCTCTGAGCCTCAGTTTCTCCATTTGCACAGTGGGTCCAAGGGCGCCTTCTAGTTCTATGAGTTTTCCTTCTGTGAAGCCCGTCTAGCTGCCGTTCTGGGGGAGGGAGGACGATGCACATAACAAGGGGGTGGGCAGTGCTCATAAAGCAGAGCAGGGTGGAGACTGTGGTGCCATTCTGAGACCTGTCACCCACCGTGGCTACTCTCTGCTCTACCTCGCTGTCTCCCTTTACTGACCCTCTCCTTCTCCGGGCCCACCCTGCTAGTTGGGTGAAGGGAAACCAGGCAGAGGGCTGTGGAGGAAAGCAGCAGAAGGATGCTAACCAACCCCCATCTTGCTCTAGCTGTCAGCCAGGGACCTTCCCTCCCTCATCCACCGGCCCCTGAGGAAGGAGGTGCGGCCGCACACTGGGGGCTCCCACTGATCCGGACACACAGGCCCTGCCCCTGCCGGAGCCTCAGTCTAGTGGCGGGGGGGCGCATAACCCCTGCCCTCAGGTCCTCTTGCAGTCAGACATCTCCCTGGCTTAAGGCAGCTCTTCCTCAGAGTCTACTGACTTCAAGACAGGAAGACTGATGTCACTCCAGCCCAGGGAGAGACTTGGCAGCCACCCCAGCTCCTGGGGGCTCAGAGAGGGTGAGACAGGGGTCTGAGACCACCCTGCGAGTGAGCCACGAAGGCTGGGGAGGGTGGGATAAGCCCACTCTCGGGGGCACCAGGAAAGGGGCAAGAAACCCAACAGGTTGAATTTCCAAAAAATGCACCAGGATCATGCATATTTTCCCAGCCATCCTAAATGTGGTTTTAAATGGAAAACACAGCCCATCAGGGCAGAAGCATGTTTAGATGAAGCAAGCCCTCTCCCTCCCCTACCCGCCTGGAAGCTTTCTTTCTGCCTAAGCGAACATGTGATTATATTTATTTCATAGGCCTGGGAGGCCTGACTGTCACCCCTCCCCTCCACCCAGCTGGGGGCACGCAGATCTAGGCTTCCCCATCAGTGGGTTCTTCTCCAGGAGCTTGGGAGTGGTACAAAGTTGCTGGGCTCAGAGAGGGGAAAATCAGGGGTCAAGCCTCTGCTTTGGGTGACCGGAGTAACTCCGGGTGAGCCTCAGGTTTTTCCATCTGTGAAATGGGGGTGATCGACTGTCCTGTGGCAGCCAGCCTCCAGTGTGGTGCCCACGAACCTCACCTCCTGGTTTTCATGGTCCGAGTCCCCTCCCACATGGAATAGGGCCAAGGGGTGTAACCAGTAGTCTTGCAGAAATGACAGAGTGTGACTTCATGTGACTTCCTCCTTATTCTCTCCTAGATCATTTGTTTGGGGGGACACCAGCCACCATGTTGCGAGAACACTCAAGCAGCCCTATGGAGAGGCCCATGTGCTGAGCTGCTGAGGCCTCCAGCCAACAGCCAGCATCAGGTGTGCACGCCATCTTGGAAGTGGGTCCTGCTCCAGTCGAGCCTTCAGATGACTGCCCCTCCGACTGACATCTGACTGTGACCTTCCAGGAGACCTTTAGCCAGCACTACCCAGCTAAACTTCCCCCAAACTCCTAAACACAGAAACTATGTGGAATAATGAATGGTTGAGATTGTTTTAGGCCTTTAAGTTGTAGGGGGTATTTTGTTATGGAGCAATAGATAACGAATAGACCCTCACAGTACCCCCCCCCTTTTTTTTAAAGAATTTGTTGCTTTCTTTCTTTCTTTTTTTTTTTTTAAGATTTTATTTATTTATTTGACAGAGAGAGCCCAAGCAGAGGGAGCAGCAGGTGGAGGGAGAGGGAGAAGCAGGCTTCCAGCAGAGCAGAGAGCCCAATGTGGTACTCGATCCCAGGACCCACAGTCCCCTTTCCTTCTGGCTTGGGCCACACCAGCAGCTGCCCTCCTCATCTGCGAGCCTTGGGTCCCTTTCTCCCAGTCTTGTAACCCCCTCCTTGCTACAACCACCCTTCTTCAGCTTTTCTCCCCTGTTAGTGTTTCTCAAACTTGCCTGAGCTTAACAATCAGCTGGGACTCTTGTTAAAAAACATTTAGTCCTGGGGCACCTGGGTGGCTCAGTCATTAAGCGTCTGCCTTCGGCTCAGGTCATGGTCCCAGGGTCCTGGGATCGAGCCCCGCATCAGGCTCCCTGCTGGGCGAGGAGCCTGCTTCTCCCTCTCCCACTCCCCCACCTGTGTTCCCTCTCTCGCTCTCTCTCTCTGTCAAATAAATAAATAAAATCTTAAAAAACAAAAACATTTAGTCCCCCCAGAGGATCTAGGTCATCCCAGAGAGTCTTAGGACCCAACAACTCTGGAAAACTCTAACTTGTGTAGAAGCTTCTCACACAGTTCTTAGCACATAGCAGTTATTCAATAAATATTTATTTTCTCAAAAGTTCTGTTTCTACCATTATCCTCTCCTGGGACGTGCCATCATGAACACCTGCCACGGACCAGGGGCTGTGCTAAGTGTTAACCCTATGTAATTCTCTCTCCTCTGAGGTGGTGGATGCTAGAAAGCTGTGAAGCTGGGATTTGAACCCAACTCCTTCCTTCTCTGAAGCCCACCCTAACCACTCTCCCTTGTGAAGCCCACTGTGTCTGGTGTCTCTCAGGAATGCCGTCAGGCCCTTCTCTTGCTGTCATACCAGCTAGCTCATCCCACTTTGGCTCTATTCCAGCCAATACAGAGCACTGGCACCTCTCCTGCCTGTCTCCCAGCCACTGCCCTCACTATTTCACACTGGTATTCCCTGCCTCCACCCCTCTTCTGCATCCCAACCAAACTCATGGCTCCCTCTGCCAGGAAGCCTCCCTGGGTTGTCCCTGCATTCTCTCCACTGCTTCTCTGTTTCTGGGTCTGGGCTGGGGGCCCCGTGGGTGCATCTGTCTGGATGCCCCGTCTCACCCCCCGTCTTTCACAAGGGCCGGAGACTCTGCATCGGGCCTACACAGTTCAGATCCAGCCCCAGCGGCAGATTAACATCGGGTCAATCACTTGATTTCTCTGAGCCTCGGGTTCCTCATGCCTATACTGGACATCTAAAATCTGCCTTGCACTGCTTGTGGTGATGGTGTGAGGAGATCGTGACTTTGGAAAGCACCTTACCGATTGTAAAGTGTTGTATAAATGTGAAGGGGTTAGTAAGTTGAGCTTTTTCCAACCCTGCCTCTGCCCGCCCCACCATGCACACCTTCATACCCTTTGCTAGGGTCCAGGGGTTACATTAGTTCCCCCCAAACACCCCCAAGTCTTTGTTCACGCTGCTTCACTGCCTGGAAAGCTGTCCCCTTTTGACTCTGCCTGGCTTGCTCCTTCTCAGCCCAGCTCAAGTGTCACTGCCCCCATGAAGCCCTCCGCTTCTCTCCCTTGTGGAATTAATGGCTTCCATCCACTCCATGGGTGCCTTTACTGTCCTTATCACCCTGCTTATGTCTGCTTGTATGTCTACCTCCCCCAGTGGAACATCTTATTCACCTCTGTATGTATGCATGCAGCAGGCACTCAATAAATGAACATTAGCTTTGCATTCCCTGCTATACATTCCAGTCCTACTTAATAGCAGCCTGCTGCTTTTCCTTGCTATCCACAAACACTTCCTCTTCCAAATAAGTCTTTAGGATTCACTCCCCGCCGCCGCCCCCCCCCCACTCCCCCCCTATCCCCGCCAACATCTCGATCAATTACCTGCCCTCCGGAAAAAGGAACCAAAATGAGGCACCAAAATGAGGCGTGACTGTGGTCTGGCGCTCAGCCTCTCTCCTAGGGCCTGGGACAGACAAGAAAGGCATGGGGAGGGGTGCAGGTGGGGAGGAGGCTCCAGCACCCCACCCCCACCCACGGGGAATTGGCTTTGGCTCCACTGTTCCGCGGATGGGGTGGGGGTGGGGTCAGTGTTTGGTTTTCTGGCATTTCATTTATGCCTTGGAAGTTGGGTTTGGGCTGTCAGGGGATCTGGGGAGGGGAGCCAGGCTGGTGGCAGGGGGTGGCTCCATGAGCAGTGTCTGCCATCTCATTGGCTTCCTCCCTGTGCTGAGGGCAAGATCAAACATCAAACGCGGCCCCGGCTGGTGCCTGGGCTGATGGAGCTGGGCAAGCGTCTTCCAGATGTGTGCAGCTGTCTTCTCCCACTCCCCATCCAGAGTCTTGAGTTGGAGACCCAAGTCAGCGGCTCTGTGGGTCCCAGGGCACCAGATTTTGGGCTGGGGAGGCTGGCCTCGCCTTCTCCCACCCGTGACCACAGTTTTCCACTGATGGAGCCTCTCTCACCTTCCTCCATTCCTCTCCTTCCTTCCAAGGAGTCTTTCATGCCCTACCCACTGGGAAGTCCGTCTTGCTGTAGAGCCTGCATCCTTCCTGCCCTCGGGGACTATCTCCTGGGACTGGACAAAGGTAGAGGGAGAGAAACTCTCTCAAGCAGAGAGGAAGGAAAGAGAGATGCTCCGGATGATTCAACAGGGGGAAATGGGGGGAGATCATGAAATACGTGGAGCCCAAGTTAATTTGAAAATCGGAGCACTCCACTTCCAGGCACTCAGCAGTCAGAGAGGCTACCAGCCTCTTAGCCGCCCCGAGTCCCTCTTCCCAAATGCTATAAGCTTCTAATAAGGATGTAATACAATTGAATTTATTACAAACTTAATTGTTTACAGAAATTTACCCAGCTGCAGACATGGGCAGGGAGGACTGACCCAGTGGGAAAACAGAAGAGCTGGAGAAGGAGATGAGGGGAAGGGAAAGGGTGGAGGATGACGGACAGATGGGAAGGGAAGGGGGAGAGAAAAAAAGAGTAGAGGGATGCAAGGAATAGAAGGCAGGAGGGACAGTCTGGAGGCGGAGTGAGTCAGTCCTCATCAGTCCTCATCAGTCAGTGGGGCCCCAGCGCCATGTTGGCGAGAGAGTGCCAGTGAGCCTAGGAGGGAGAGGCTGCAATGACATTTCCCCCAGGTCCAGGTAGTGGCCCGGTGGGACACACCATGGGTGGGCTGGGGGCAGGGCAAAATTTCCAGGATTAGTGCAGAGACGCGGCTGCCTCTGGTGCAACTGTGTGGAATGCTTCTGTAGGAAGGCTTATTGGATTGAGCAGAGCAGTGGGCCGGCTTTTCTGGATCTAGAACTCTCCAGGCCCCTCTGCTCTACATCATATTGTAATTCTCCTTGGCTGTCCACTGCCTCAGCGCACATAAACACCAGGGAGACAAGCACTCGTTCATTCGTTCAAAACAAACGCAAGGGAGAAGCAGGTGTCAAGCGCTGCCGTAGGCACTGGGGATTCACCAACATGGCGCCCCATCAGCAGAGAGCTCACAGTCTAAGAGGCAGAGGCAGGGACGGATGTGGACAAAGTCTAGGACAATAGGATGGTAGGAGGAAACCCAGAGCCTGGAGTGTAGTAGGTGGCCAAGGAATATTTGTTGAATGAATAACGTGAGCACACTGCCAGGAGCGGAGGGGAGAAGGGGCTCGCTGTCCACAGAAGCTGGCCAGGTAAAACAGAGGGGTGGCATGTGGAAAAGCTCAGGCAACTCTGAGCTCCTTGAAGGCAGGGGCTGTGCTTAGTCACCCTTGGATTCCACCAACCAGCTCCTGGCCCAGAGCAGGTGCACGGTGTTGGACACATGAATGAGCGTTAGTCTGGAGCTCTTGGGTTGTCAGTGACAGAAAGACATCTCAAACTAGCTTAAGGAAGAACAAAAAGAGGGAGAGGAAGAATATAGTTCATCATAATGGAAATTTCCTGGAGGAGGGTTAGAGACAAGGTCCAGGCAAAGCTAGTTGCAGGTGCTACCTGTTGTCACTGAGCCCCTCTTCTCTCTGCTATCTTCTTGTTTGGCTTCTCTCAGGCCAACTCAATCAGGCTTTCATTCTTAGGCTCTCCCCAAGGGATGGAAAGAAGGCTTAGAGTACTCTAGCTCAGCATCCTAGATAACAGGAAGAAAGTACTTCTTTCCCCGTAGTCCCAGAGGAAGCCCATGGCTTTAGTGACATGCTCATTCTTGAACCAATCACATGACTAGGGGTATTGTATACACTAATTTACCAGGCTTTGGCCATATGGCCATTCGCAGAGTGGACAGAGAGTTGAAGGTAGAGTGAAAGTAACCCTCTCCCCGCAAAAGAGTTGGGAGGAGGAGGTTTCCCATAGGCTAAAAAGGGCGAAGTGGTGCTAGACCACAGATGTCCATGACGAATGAATACATGAATGATTGGTTAAATGACTTGGGCCTTGAAGGGTGAATAGGAGTTCACTAGGTAGCGAGAAGAGAGAGGGTCACCTTATATGTGTGTGTAGACATACAGAGTCTGATTTAACATTCTGTTTTATTTTTGTTCCTAGCTTCCCATCCATGTCTGTTCCCATCTGTGTGTCTGGATCATCTTGGAAGCCCCAGAGGGCAGGGACAATGTCTGCCACACTCCATCTGGGCACTGCCCAGGCCTGTCCATTTAGACACTTAATCAAGGCTGTTTAGGCTCTGCGGCCACCCTCCCCTGCAAGCAGGGTGCTCTCTCCCTCCTCCAGTAGATCTGGGCTAGGCTAGGCCACTGTCCAGTCCTGGAGGAGTGGGTGGGGACAGTGAAGAGCCAGAGACATGAGAAGGGGATGATGGGGAGACCTCTGCCCACGATCTCTCCCATTCTTCTGGGGCTTACTCCTTCCCCTGATGGCAGCAGAAAGTCCTTAAAAAGTCATTTGTGAATTGTAAACATAATAATCTGACATCTTAAAGGAGGCTTTTTGAAAAGGAAAAAACATGTCATACAATTGCTCCTTCTGGCCCTTGAGCACATGGCATATTGAATTTAGAGAGTTACAATTCCACTTTTTCCCACTTCCTACTCTGCCTGTGCTGCCCCTTGCCTCCTAATTACAGCGTCTGACGGCCACTTCACGTTCACAGAGGGGCATGTCTTTGACTTCCCTCACCCTCTGCCGGGTGGTGGTTTAGGCTACTGTCGGTTCATCCACTCCTTCCTTCATTCATTCCTTTGCCTGTGCATTCATTCGCCCGCCGCTACTGAGCTCTTGAACCCAGGCCCGTGCTAGGCTGGGCGGACCCCCGGATGGATGACAGACACAATCACTCCCCTCCCCAAGTAGCTCAGCACCCAGACGGAGAGAGAGAAGGCCATCTCCGACCACGGCCCGGTGTGCTGGTGGTGGGGAGGGAAGCAGGGCGCCTGAGGTCTACGTGGGGTCACCCAGGCTGGAATAAAATGGAGGACTTGCCAGAAGAGATGATTCCTGTGCCAAGTTGTGCTGGTGGGTAGGAGGGAGTGAGACGGTTCCAAAGGGGGACACGGTGAGGTGACGGGGCTGGGGAAATCCAGGGGGGTGATGAGCATCATTGGCTTCAGGTTCTTTCTTTGGCTGAGTTCTTTCCCCTCCCTGGCTGCCCTGTCTCCATGCATTTGTGTGCTTGACCATTCTTGCAGCTCCTGCGCTCCGGCCCGCCTCCTTCAGTGCCAGGCGCAGGGCCAAGCCCACAGCCCCCTCTCTCTCGGACTCTGGGGGTGTATGCTGCAAGTGGGGGAGGTGAGGACAGGGGATCCAAGCAGAAGAAAGGGGTGACAAGGGAGTTATTTGTTATTTAGGAAGAAAGCCGGCGTTCTGCTCGCTGCGGGAGTTGGGCCGAGACTGAGGGGCATGTCATAGGCCCTCCCCATAGAGCTTGGGGGACACTTACCCCCCACAGCTGGCCCACTAGAAGAAGGGTCTCCAAACACGACTGGGGTGGGAGATGGACCTCAAAAGGTGGAGGAAGGAGAGAAAAGCTGCCGGGGAAATGGCCCGTTTCTGAAGACTCGGGGGCTGCAGTAATGAGAACCAGAGGAAAGGCTAATGGAGATCAGATTGCCCCGGGGGCCGGCCCCCAGCAACCCCCTCCCCAGCTTTCGGAAAGGAGAGGCCCAGGGACAGGATGTAGGTGGGAAAGAGCCACTCTCCCCACCTGGTCCATCCCTTAATCTCAGCCGGAGTTGAGGGGCTTAAAGCTGGAGGAGCCGGACCAGGTGGGCTGCATCCAACAGGAGGAGGCCAGGCCGGCCAAAGCCAGCCCCCTAGGCTGTGGGTTCCGTGGGTTCCATGGGCGGCCACTCAGTGAGTCAGTCAACAACCTGCCCCACACACGGACCCTCTGGCCACGAAGGGCCAGAGCAGAGCGCTCAGAGGGAGAAGAAAGAGTGGGCTGCGCCCCTGGGGGCATTCCCAGCCTGAGGGGAGAGATACGGTCCAGCAAGTCCCCATTCTGGGGCGGGGGCCACAGCCCTGCGCTCTGGACCGCAGGCTGGTGAGCTAGGGGGCTGGCGAGCTAGGGGGCTGGCCCCAAGCTCCACCTGCCTGGCGGAGTAGACGGTGTCCGCCGGGAGGCGCTCACAACAAGGGCCGGGATGAGGAACCAGGACTGCCATAGTAATAACCAGTACTGTTACTAATAATAACCACAGCCTAATGAGGTGAGCACTCCTTTGGGGCCAGACCCCCCGGGGGGGAAGAGTGTTGTGCACACTTAACCTCATCAGTCTTCATGACCACCTCAGGAGGGGGAAAGGGCTGACCTTTAAGGCCATTTTGCAGGTAGGGAAGCTGGAGCTCAGAGGATGGAAATGAGGTGCTCCCAGCCCTGACCTCCCTGGCTTCAGCTCCAGGGCCCTGGAGCCAAAAGCCCACTCGCTCTCCTCCTCTTCTGCCTCTGTCCCTCCCTCTGTCTCTAGTCTCTGCTTTTTGCTCCTTCCTCTTGTCTCTTCTCTGACTTGGCACCTCTGTCTCCTTCTCTGTCTCTCCTCCCCTGACTCTGTTCCATCCCGCACCCTCCCCCCATCCCCGGGACTGTCCAGCAGGGCACTTGGTCCTGGAAGGCCCTGAGCAGCCCTCCTGCTTGCTCTGGGCCTGCCCCTTCCCCTGCAGCAGGGAGCCAGGAGCCAGGACTGGCCAGCGGTGGGGTGGGGGGGACCTGGGTGGGGCACACAGGCCACATGGCTCCTCCTCGAAGGACGCCAACAGCCCCAGGACAGGAGACTCCAGGCGGATCTTGGCAGGAGGCAGCTGGGCACAAGGCCGGGGCAGCTGGGTGGATCTCTGGGCGAGGGTCACTTACAAGGGGGAGAGGAAAATGCTGCTCGGCCCCTTCTCCTCCCTACAATCCTTCCTTCCTGCCCTTCCCCTTTCTTATCTTTCTTCCTCCTCCTTTTATCCTCATATTTATCCTCTCCCCTTCTCATTTCTCCCCCCTCCCTGCACTTACCCTAGGCTTGCATTTTCTCTCTCTCTCTCTCTCTCCCCCTTCCCCATCCCTCCTCCTCCTCTATCGATCAGTCTCCCCAGCTCTAGCCAACACAGAGGCCTTGGACGGTGCTCACAGTCTTGCTTTAAATTTATTGCCCAGTAAAGGAGGCAGCAGATGGAAGTCTCCACCACCCCACCCCCACCCCCACCCACTGTGTCTCCTCATCCCAACAAAAGCCAATCTAGACACGATTGTCGTCCATCAAATACACCAATATGGGGTTATTTATAGGCTACCCCCTTCCAAGAAAGCAGAGTGTTTTTCCTCCTCTCTTTTCTCTGCGAGCTTTTGCGTCTCAGGAGCGAGGGGCCGGTTGGATTCATTATTTGAAAAGCTGCACCCTGAGCTTCCCATCCCTCAGATTCCAGGGTAGGGGGGCATGGAAGTGTCTTGATTGGAAATGAATTAATTAGAAGTGAGGCTCTTCAAGTCTCCGAGTTGGGTTATTTATAGTGTTCGGTTAATTTTGATAATTAACACTGGGGAGGAAAAGCGAGTTCCGGGCAAAGCAGTGCCCGCCAACAGAGACTCGCTTCCCGCCCCGTCTGCCCCCCTCTCCATGCTGCTCCATTTGGACTCTGTCTAAATAGGCTACTCCCTGTCGCGGAGTCCCTGGTTTTTCTAAAAGTAGAACGAAGGAGAGAAGGCCAAAGGCTGGGGGACTGCTTGGGCGAATAGCTGCTTCCGAGAAGTGGGGGACCTAGGCTGTCGGGGATGCAGGTGTCAGATGTCCCATCCATCTGGCATCAGGCCAGCGTCCCCTCCTGTCCTGGCCACATGTCCTTCCTTCCTGGAGGAGTAGGTGCCAGTCTGAGGGTCTGGGTGGTGCTCTGCGGGGCAGCCCACGGACCTAGGAGAGTGGGGAAGCCTGCACCCGAAGTCTGGGCATAGGTGCTGCTTCCACCAAAGCAGCAGGGGCCGGAGGAGCCCGCGGACGAGGGTGATGGGACCCAAGACAGCCATTCTGCAGCCACCTGGTTTGGAAGGAGAGAAAGGGTGGATCAGGAAGAGATTTGTAGAGACGCAGGAGGTTTGGCCTTGGATCCTGCTGACTGCCATCCGGGGAGCAGGATGGGCATTTCAAGGAGAAAGTGATCTATCACCAACAAGGACAAGGGAGCTTCTGAGCGCTCCCACCACGCATGGCCAGCTCCATCTGGGCCCATTTGCTCCCCCATCCCTTACCCAACCCCCACCCCGACAGCTGCCTGTCAGCCTCTTACACCCTCTGCTCAGAATGTCCTCCCCTCCCTGCCCTGGGAAGGTCCTCTCCTTGGACAAGGCGTAGCACACCCAGGATCTCCCTTGGGAGGCTTTGCTGAGTTGGCGGTTCCCTAACTTTGTCAGGTGCAATTCTCAGTGGTGGCAGGGGGAGCGGACTGTGAAGGGCCCAGCTGTGCCTCCCTCCCTCCCCCGGAGCTGGGCAGTGCGGTGGGTTCTGGACCGCCCCCAGGCACCAGCGTGGTTCACCAGGAAGGGATCGCCTTTCTTCCCGGGATAAGGACCAGCTGCTGTCCCCTGAGTGGAAGGCAGGTGGGACCACCCAGCGCAGGTACAGGAAGTGCTGGGAGGCTTTCTCTCTGGGCCGGAGGCTACTTCGTCTGCAGCCTGCTCTCTCGGAGCGCAGAGGCGGTCTGGAACACCGGGAGGAACTTCAAACACAGCGGCCCTCTCTCACTCTCCGGAGGGAGGCTCTGCTCCCGGGGCTCGCCAAGGGCCGGGGCCAGACCGGAAATGGCGTCGGGGACCCAGGGGCCCTGGCCTCCTGTTGTTCCTGCCGCCTGCCACAGCTCCCCCACCTCCCTCCCTCCTCCCCTGCGGATGTTCTCAGGTGTCTCCACCAAATCCCTTCCCCTGCCACTGCCCCCCTTCTCTCCAACTCCTGATCCCTGATAGGAGGGAGGGAGACACACACAGAGAGAGAGAGAGAGAGAGAGAGTCCTCCTGCTGGCTTTTCCTTGCGCTCCGTCTTCGTAACAAAATGCGCTGTGTCCTGGTCTCGCTTCGCTTCCCCTAGGCTTCCCACCACGAGCACGCTGCCCTCCCAGCCCCGCACGCTGCCCTCCCAGCCCCGCGTGCCTCTCTACCTTTGGATCTGAAGTCCTCCTGCAGGAAGCCTGCCAGAGGCTGCCCCGCTGCCCTCCCACTCGCACACCATTGTTCTTTTAGTTCTGCTGGGCCACTGCTGGGTTTGCTTCTAGGTTGTTTGGAAGTTACTTATCCATTGCTCGTGTTCTATCCTGAGTTCTCCGGGTCAGACCCCATCCCTTCTTGAGGGCAGTGGCCTGTTTCCACCTCACACTGGGGGCTCCCCAACAATGAGGGTTTGTGGAAATGGAACCCCTTCTGCTTCCCACCCCATCCCCACCCTAAGCCTAGGGAGCAGACCTGTTTGCTCAGCCACCTGCCTCTGTCCCTGCTCTGCCCACCCCCGCCCATGACCACCCACCACCTGCCTCTGCCCCTGCTCTGTCCCTGTACCAGGAGGACTCCAGGCCCCTGCGGCCCTCTGGGGGGCAGGGCCTGTGGGCACGTGGCAGCTGCAGGCTAGGCCCCTGACCCCAGGGCACCAAAGGCCAACCTTCAGACATCTCTGAGTGGTTTTCCCTCACTTTTTCAGCCCGGGGGCCTTCGGGGGGCTGCTATTCTGTCTCCAGCTTCCTCTGAACCGAGAGCCCATTTTTAATTAAAGTGGAAAAAGAGCTGAAAATCTGTTCGCATTTAATCATCTTGACGACCTTTTTGCTTAAGAGTTTCCATCTGAGAGGGGATGTTGGCGGGTGGGCAAAGGCGTTTCTGGAGACTGGGCCTGGGTCAGGGAGGAGGACGGAGAGCCTCTTACAGGGATGAATAATGGAACAGGAGCGGAGGTGGCTGGGGCTCTGAGTACCGACTCAGCACTTTCCTCCACGCCCGCTGGCTCCTCCAGGAGATGCCCCCGCCCGCACCTGCCTCCCCTCCCCCGGGGCACCCTGTGGGCTGGACCAGGCTGGGGCTGGACAAGAACCTGGCCTCAGACTCCCCAGGGGTGGGGAGCAGGGGCGGTCGGGGAAGGACCACTTCTCTCTCCTCACAGGTGGGGAAACTCCTGGAGAGGCATTGGGAGTGGTCCCTGGTCACACAAGGAGCAGGGGCAAGCTGAGGGGAGAACCCTGACCTCCTGTCTCCTTCGGCTCACCGTGCTGGAATGGCCCAAACTGGTCTGTAATCCCCTTCTTTGCAATGGACCCACGGAATGACTGAGAACATGCGGTGCACTTCACTGGGCCTCAGTTTCCCCAGTTGTAGATGACCCCTGGGGGTGGCTTCCACTTCTGAGATCGGAGTCCTGGCTTCGAGTGTGTAACTAGGAACACTCTTGTGCTCCTGTTCCGGGTGTGAGACACTGACTGGGCAACCCCTTAGACCGGGAGATCCCTAAGGCCATGCGTTGCCCTCCCTGCCCCGCCCATGTCCGGCCCAGCAGAGGGGAGGAAAGTGGCATTGAAGTTCCTCTCCATGTTTCAGACCCACCTCTCCTCTCCCATGGGACAGCAGACCGAAGCCTAGAGACCATGTCTCCCTCATCAGGGTAGGGGGACTTCCAGGGCCAGGGGTCTGTCTCCTGCCTCAGACTGGAACTTCACTCAGGGCAGGGCTGTCTCTTCTCTTTCCCCAGAGGGGGCACTCATGGCCGGTGGAGTGGATGGGACTGAGAGAGCGGATGTAGGGACAACTGGAAACCTGGGCCCTCTGTTCTTAAATGTTCAGCCCTGTCTCAGCGGCCCCCCAACCTTG
This sequence comes from Leptonychotes weddellii, assembly GCF_054177405.1. Taxonomy (NCBI): domain Eukaryota; kingdom Metazoa; phylum Chordata; class Mammalia; order Carnivora; family Phocidae; genus Leptonychotes; species Leptonychotes weddellii. The sequence continues at coordinate 22,082,738 of NC_138383.1, forward strand.
GGAGGTTGGGACGGACGGCGGTGGGGGAAGGGATGCTCTTCCTTCTGCTCCTCCTCCTTCCTGGGCCCTCTTGGGGGGTCTTCCCTTGACTGGGAGACTTACCAGACTGTGCATCTATGCCCTGTACCCTCCCCTGCTGGAAACCAACCCAGACAATTGCACTTGACCCCACTTCCCAGACGCGCCAGAGAGAAGATAAGCTTGAGCCTGAGATATCTCCTCCCCCAGTGATTCCCGTGGGAATTGTGCAGAGCCCAAGGCTGTCACGGCTCTGGTTCTTATCTGCAGCAGGAAGGCCCCGGAGCCTGGGTCTCTAGTGATGAAATGTCATCTCACCCCTCATCCGGTCTCTAGCCTGAAGGCCAGAAGCCACCATCAGCAGCATCAAACAGGACAAGAGTAAACTGACATCTCTCAAACTCCCTTGACTTTCAGAGCACACTCACTCAATACTGCTTTGACTCCTTGCAGTAGTTCTGGGAGATTGGTATCTCACACCCATTTTACAGATGAGGAGACTGAGGCTGAGGGGAGGGAAAGAGGGAGGGGACTGGCCCCAGGGCACATGGCAAAAAAATGGTAGACCAGTACCCGGGTCTTCAGATGCCCCGTCTTCTTACCTTCCCACTTGCTGGCTTCACCCTGCTCCAGCCAGGGGGTAAGCCTACTTGTTTTTTCTTTAAAATGTTCTTGACTGTCTTTGGATGCAGGATAAAAAGTGAGAAAGATGACTGAGTCCTTCAGAACTGCAGGGCAGCTCTGCGATCCTGAAGGGCTGGCAAGGAGCAAAGCTGAGAGTCAGGAGGAGCTTTCTGGAGGATAGCCACTCACAGGGGAGTGGGTGCTGCAGAGACTAGGGCAGAGAGGCTGAAACAAAAGGCCAGGGAGGTTTGGGCCCTGGAGTCAGCAAAAAAGACCGCCTCCCTGAGGCACAGGCTACCCAGAATCTCCCCCTGTGCCCTTACTACCAGGCTGGGAACACTGGGCTCAAGCACTCAGGTATAGCATTGCCCTCTCTGGGCTCCCCTTCCCCAAGACACGAAGTCTGGGGACACGAAGTCCCTACCGCCTGTGTCTGATGAATTGATCCGGTGTTGTGATCCCTTGATGAGAGATACGGGTGTGGAACAGGGCAGATGGGAAGATGGAAGCCTTGACCAATTCAAAGGGAGAAATTATGTCAAAGGAAGAGAAGACAACTCTCAAGGAACCCATGCAAGGGCCTGGGGGTGGGAGCAGCTGACGAAGGTGGAGGCAGGAAGGGAGAACCGGCCTCTGAGGCCGGGGCAGGCGGTGAGGGAGGGCACTGTGGACCAGCCCACTTTGACGCTCCAGTTAATCTAACTGGACTCCAAAATTGGCTGATTTCTCCTACCCCTGCATCTCAGTCGCCAAACTGCACGGACCCAGACCTGTCCCAGGGCGCAGCCCCAGGGCCCCGTCCTGCCCCCTCATTGGTCAGGACCCCCTGGCAGCTCACGGGGCAGCTCAGAGGTAATCGCTTCAAAGCCACCGAGCCAGCTCCTAATGGGGGGCAGCGGGTTTCACTTACCTTGCCTGGCCTCCTGGCCGGGGCAGATGGGATGCAGCTGGGGGAGGCCCGGCAACCTTCTCCCTCAGAAATTGTCATCCTCTTGCCCATCTCCCATCAGCCCTTCTCTGGTTGGTCTTTGGAACTGGAGGATAGGGGAGGCGATTCCCCCAAAGCAGGAAAAGGGAGCGCTCACTGAGTGAGCTTGAAAATCATACCTTGGATCAGAAGACAAAGATCATCCCCCGGCTTGCCTCCACCCATCTACCTGTGCCCCCAAGCCCAGGTTCTCTGAATGCGTGTCAGGAGGGGGCACCTGGGTGGTAGGTAGAATCGAGGGGCAGAGTACAGCCGCTCTGACAGGCAGGTTCTAGCTCCCCAACTCAACTCCGGGTGAGGACCAGAGGGGCAGGGATGGAGGGAAGGAGAGACCAGGACCTGAGGGTTAGCAGTGGGGAGTGCTCACTCACACCGGCCACTTATGGTACCACTGCTTCCTTCCAGGGGGTCCTGGGACGAACGGCTTAACCGCTTCAAGCCTCAGTCTCTTATCTGTAAAATGGCAATGCCAACATCTCCTTCATGGGAAGACAGGGGGCGTTAAAGGAGATAACGTGTGGCTCTCCCCACCCATAGGATGTCTCAATAGATGTGAGTTCTCATTGCCTGGTTGGGGAGGCAGGCTGGTTTCCCAGCGACTGCTGGGGATGCGCGCAGGGAGCTGTGAGCAACATCCTGCGCGGGGTGGGGGGGTGCTGAGGTGAGGGGTCCCAATGGGACGGGAGGACAGGGAGTGTGTGTTAGGAGCTTGCCTTCCTGAGGGGGCGGGGTGATGGAGGGGCGGCAGGGCGCATGGGGCAGGGCCAAACCCCACCCAGTTGGACTTCTGAAGATGCAATTGGACCACCACGGCCACTCCCAGCCCCATGGAGAATGGCATTGACATTCTCCACCCTCTCCCCTTAGGCTCACCATTAGTCCAAGAAGACTTGGAGTGTGTGTGGTGGGGACAGGGCCCTCTGTATGTGCAGCTGTTATGGGAAATGGCTCTGGGGGATCCTCCATGAAACGGCTGCCCCCGCCCCACACACCCGGCCCCGTCTGTCCCATCTCACTTGCTGGTCAGCTCCTAAGAGCCCACTTCTCATGCCCCATCCCACAGCCATGGCTGTAAGTGCCGAGGGTTGGGGACAGAGAGCTGAGTCAAGGGAGAAAGTTTTGAAAGGCACTTGTGTCTGGGGTCAGGAGTCACAACCGTTAGGGAGTTAGGCTGAGGCCACCAGTGGCTCCGTAGGGCCTCCAATATTGTTCCGAGGCCAAGGGACAGACCCGAGTCTCCCGCACTCGTTAGGCACAGGAATCCCTGCTGGGTGGGGTGCAGATGCAGGACGGCAGGCAGGTGGTGGCTGGCGGTGGTGGCCATGGCCTGGCGGTCATGGTGGTGATGGTGACGCTGGTGACAATTGTGGGGTGCTCACAGTAGCGATGAGGAGGATTGTGGGTGTGGTAGTGATGGTGGTGTCATGGTGACGGTGGTCACAGCGGTGATGGTTGTGGGGATAGATGGCCGTGATGGTGACAGCCGTGATGATGGTGATGGCCCCCCCAAAGGAACATCCTGATCACAGCCATGCTATTTATGGCATGGTCAAGCCAAGGTGTCACATTATGAACTAATGCTTCACATCAAATAACCAGCACCCTGGAACATCAGCTCCACGAGGGCAATTCACCGCTGTATCCCCAGTGCCTCCAACATGGGGCATACAGGAGGTGCTCGATAAATGTGTGCCAAATGAGCGCAAAGAGATCAAGTCTCTCGTGGTGATAAACACTGTGTTACTTCATTTGTTCTTCACCGTGCTCGTTCAAGATCTTTCTAAAGACATTCCCACTTGATGGATGAGGACACTGAGTCTGAGGGCGATGACATAACCCATCTAAGACATGGGGCGGGGGGGAGTAAGTGATGGGGCGGTAGAGTGTGTGGGCATTTATAGCCAGGCCTATCTGACTCTCAGTTCAGTGCTCTCCCTCCCCTGGCACTTTGCAGCCGCTCTCCCCACCAGCTCTCAGCATTCCATCGTGGTCTTGAGCTTGGGCTTAATCATAGAAATACTGCTAATAATAGTAACAATTGCTGTTTGTAATTGTTCGAGTAAGGCTTAAATGATCAAGACCGTGGAAATTATTAATAACCCAGGCCCAGCCATGGTAGTGTGGGTCATATTAAATCGTGTTGAGATGGATAACCTTGGCAATGATAGTAACCGGGATCATAAATTAATAACGGGAGTATTTAAATTAATGCCACACTGTCGATACCCTTGGTAGTAAGCAGCTCGATGCTGCTGTTAGGACTAACGTTGGCCTTTCCTGCCTTCCATGAATTCAGCGGAGAGGAGAGGCAGGGCCGCAAAAGCTGCTGGAGGAGGAGACAGCTTAGAGGTGGTCCCTGCCAGGGAGAGGGACTCCTCAGGGATTTCTAGCTGCCTGGCCTTGGAGGTGGTGAATCATCCACACTCATGCCCAAGGACACAGTGATGTCCACCTGTTTTTTTCAGAGGCTGTCTCCTGGACTTCGGTGGATACACAGGAAAGACGTTCGCAGGGCAGATTCGACCCCCCCATGAATGAATAAATTAGCTTCAGCTGATCTAGGGAATCACCTACCAACTGCTTAGATGCTCCCTTCACAAGTGCACTTGATCTCCCCCTCTTCCTGTAATGTGGGAGGGCAGTACTATTTTTTTCTAAGTCAAAACTGAGGTCCACAAATGGCCAAGATCAGGGTGTGGGGATGGGCTTTGTAGACTTGCCCCTTACAAGCTCTCTGTTCCATGGCCTCCTTGCCAGGGGATCAGGAAAGGGTGGGGACAGGCAGGGAGCAAGCCCTGAGGTGGGGGTGCTTCCCACCGAAAGACTGGTGGTACTCTCCCTGGGTTGCCAGGGACCTGTGATTGGGACCTGCTCTGGTTTCTAGGGCATAGTAAGTGTGGTCCTGGGGATGCCATCGTAGTACATGGTACATGGATGTGAGTCCATCCAGCCACTTTTCCTTTTATTCCCTTCAGGTCTTTATTGAACACCGGCCGTGTACCAGGCATTCAGATAAGGAACCATAGTCCCTGTCTGCAGGGAGCTCATAAGCCAATGGAAATACAGTCTAGTGAAGGCTATATTGTTGCGGATGTAACTGTATGTTTGTGCATGGGCGCGCGTGTCCCTGGATGTGTGTGCACTTGTGTGACAGACCGTACACGTGAGGCTTGTGTGGAGGTGACTGCACATGTATACGTGCATGTGTGTTTGAATGTTATGACCACATGCGCGATGAGTGTGCAAATGTGCGTGGGTGTGCAAGTGCACATGCATGTGTAGAACGCACAGGCTTACACGAGTGCATGAGGGGGATGTGAACACATGCAGTGCGTAAGCGCATAGACGTGTGAGCTTGAGAGTGGGTGTATTCCCGTGTCTTGTGTGCACACCTGTTACCCCTTCAAACCCATCTTTTGAGAATTCAAATAACATCGGGATGGACTCCACCTTAATGTCCCTTCTGCACACTGTCGGGGTCAGGCCACCTGCTACCCCTCCCCTCCCCTTCTCCTAGACCTTTGCACTGGGAAGGGACAGAGGTAGGGGTCGGCTGTGGACCCGGAGGTGAAGGGCGGGGCGGACAGTGGGCATTCTTGCTGACAACGGCTGGGTAGGGAGCAGGGCCGGGGCTGGGCGGGGGGGAGGTGGGGTGGGGGAGAAGCTGAAGCTGGAGGCAGAGGAAGATGGGTGAGAGAGTGAACGCTGCGGGGGTCTGCAGCCGAGAGGAACGGGAGCCGCACAGGGGATGCCCTGGTCCCTGAGCCCACAGCATCCGGGAGCGGCGCGCACTAGCGCGGACCCGGCCCTGGGTACCGGGGCGGACGTAGGGAGAGGCTCCGAGGGCCCGTGCGCGGAAAAGCGGCAGCGGGGCGCGCGGGCGCCCAGCTCCCCGCAAGCCTTCCCTTCCCCTCCCCTCCCCTCCCGGGGGCGGCGGGGCGGGCGGGCGCGGTTCCGGGGGTGGGCGGGCTGGGCGGGGAGGAGGCGGGGCCGCCGCACTGGCTTCTCCCAGCCCCTCCCGGCCGCAGCCACAGTGAGCGGAGTCTCGGCCAGCTCCGGGGGGCGGGCGCTGGAGCGCAGCGCCGCGCAGCCCTATCCGACCGCCGAGCGGACTCAACTGGAAGCCGAGCGCTGCCGCGGGAGGCGGGCGACCGGGGCAGGTGCGGCGGCTGCGCCATGGACCGGCCGCGCCTGCTGCTGCTGCTGCTGCTGCTCCTGGGGGTGAGTGCTAGCTGGAGGGCAGCCCGCGCCCTCTCCCCGGACTGGAACCCCAATGGGTTCAGGTTTCCCCGAGGGAAAAGAGAACGGAGCGTTGGCGTCCCAGATGCGGGGCGGGGGGGGGAGGGGGTGGATGGCGGGAGAGGAGCTCCGCTGCCAGGATCCACGGAGGAGCGTCTAGGGTTCTCGGAGCGCAGGGGCGACCCTGAGACCAAGGGTAGAGATGCGGGGAGAGGGGCGCACGGATGCGGGTCCTCAGGTACCGCGGAGGGTGCGTATGGAGGAGCTGAGAGGCGGTCTCTCGGATGCCTGGGTTCTGAAGAGGGAGTTTAGATGCTGGGATCTCGAGGCGACTTTCCTCCTGAGCATCTTGATCTCTTGAGGGTCGTGGGACGGAAGCCAGGCTGAAGGAAGAGGAATGGGACGGGGATTAGAGATATGAGGGGCGAGCGGGGCTGGGGCGGGGAACCGGAGACAAGGAGATAGAACAATGGGGGAGGTCGGAGGGATTGGAGGCAGAGGGGTCTGGGCATCGGACAATGAGGGCCAGCCAGACAATGGGGGGGAGGGGCGTGGGAGGGGGAGCTTCGGGGAGCGGGGGTCGTCTGAAGAGAGAGAAGCGGGCTAGGGAGGGCAGGAAAAGGACGACAGCGAGGGGGAGAGAGAGAGAGATGCCGCCGAAATGAAAGAGGGCGGAGAGGGAGAGCGGACCCCGAAGTGGTCGGGGCCACGCCTGCCCGCCGCGGGACAGTGGGACGAGCAGACAGAGCAGAGGGACGGACGTTTCCCGCGCCTGCCGCGCGCCCTTTCTCGCGGCCTCGCCCAGTCTGGGAACTGCGGCTGGGGATCCGAGGCTGGGAAGGGAGCGCCCACTTCGCCGGGGCGAACCCGCTCCCTGCCTCCCCCGCGACCGGCGGGCTCCTCCGACGCGCTCATTCTCGCGGTTTGAAGGCGCGCCGGGGACCGGAAGGGATGGAGCGGGCATCGTGCGACCCGGTCCGGCCGCAGCCAAGTCTCAGGGTGCAGAGCGCCGGGACTCGCGAGGCGGGGACGGTCCGGGCGGCGCGCAGCCCGGGGTCGCGGCAGCCGAGGCGGCCCGCAGGGGGCGCTGAGAGGCGAGGGCTGTGCCACCCGCAGCTGCCGGCGCGACTGGGGCTGCGCGCCGCGCCCCCTCGCGGACCCCCCATTAAGTTAAGCCGCCCGAGCGCGGCGCCCGCAGTTCTCACGGGTCCAGCGCCCAGGCGGGTCGGGATTCCGCCTGCGCCCCCCACCCCCACCCCAACGTTCGGTGGAAGACGCCGGGCACCGAATGGGACGGAGGCGGTCGGACGCCGCGGATTCCGCCTCCGCAGGGGACTGCGGGTCCTCTTAAGCATCTAAGTCCGCCTCATAGTCCCAAGATATTCAGGAGATGTGACCTGTGTGGGCCCAGGAACGGAGTGCCGCACGGAGTTTGGCAATGAAAGAGGTGTCCCCACTCTCCCTGCCATCCTCATTTCTCCTGAGCGTTGCGTCCCCAACCCCCATTTTACGGGAAGGAAAACTGAGGCTCCGAGAGTTTAAACGACTTGGCCAAGATCCCAAAGCAAGTTAAACCAGAGCGCTGGCCAGGCTGTCCCGCACCTGATTCCCAGCGCGGTACTCCCCATACCCCGTAGGGGGGCAGCCCAGCGTCCCAGCGCGGTACGAGAGCCGCGTTTCTCGGCGGGGGGCGGGCTGGGCAGCATCCCCTGAGTCAGGCGGGCTGTGGAATGTGGGGGCTGGGGTGGGCAGAGAGCCTCTCCGGGCGCGGGCCCCATCCCCGGAGCTCAGCTCGCTGGAGCTGTCAGGACCTGTGGCTTCTCCGGAGATTTGGGAGCGACCGCGGGCACGTTCGCTGACCAACGCGGCGGGTTAGAGATGCTTCTGGACTGGGGAGGTGGGACTGGGCCGGCCCGTAGTGCGGCCCCCGGAGCGGCGAGGGACTGGGCTCCGGACCGGGGCTGGGGAGAGCGTCCCCCCAGTAGAGAAGAGGCGAGGGAAGAGGAGGGCTGCGCGCGGAGGTCCTGGGGGCTCGGGAAGGTGGACCCCGCGCAGAGCCGGCTCCCGCAGCCCCTGCGGCTCTTCCCTCCGCCTCGCCGCGGGGCTGCTGTCTGCGGGCTGGCTCTGCGCACCGCGGCGGTCCGAGTTTCTTCCTGGGCCGCGGCGGGAGAGTGCTGAAACCAGAGCGCGTCCCGGCGGCTCGGCTGGCGGGCCGCGCCGGTAATGGAGGCACTTTGTCATTCAGACGTCTGTAACCGGAGCCGCCGGGCTGGCTAATGCGCCTAATGGGGATGCAACGAGGGCCGCAAATGGGAGGACAGGAGCGGCCGGGCGAGGGAGGCGGCTCCGGGATGGAAGGGGTCCCCACCGTCCCCGTACCAGCCAGGGCCCATTCACGCGCCTAGATTCTTCCCGGGGAGGGGGGGGGGTGCTGTGCAGGGTGGGGAGGTGGGAATAATAAAATTGCCTGAGTGCCTATGATGGGCCACGCACTGCCCTGGGTAATTT
>NC_138383.1:22091214-22099383 GCF_054177405.1 Leptonychotes weddellii
CCCCCCCCCCCCCCCCCCCCGCCGCGCCCCAGCCTTCTAGATCACGGAGGGACAGGAGGACCTTAACCATCACTAGCTCTGAATATTAGATCTGTGTCCTATGTCCTTGGCGCCACAAATTTGGAACTGAGCCCCTTCCCCCCATAGTCCCCAGGCCCCTCTCAAAGTGTTCATGCAGCCTCATCCTCAGTAATTAGCTTGTCTCCTACCCCAAATTCAACCACTACCTAAAGGAGTAAAGTGCATGTGCCAGAGTCTCCCCGGGTTTGCATTGACCTCAAAAGACCCTCCACATATTCGAAGAAAACTCTCCGATGCCATGGCGGTGGCTAATGGCTCCACTCACCTAAGGAACCTCTTTGCTGAAACTGTTGTGAGTGGTTAGGGCTCATCACACTGAAGCATTCACATAGTTTCAAATTCTTTCAACCATTTTGTTGCGTTTTCTATTTTGTCCAATTTTTAAAAAATTTTAAGGTTTCTAAAAGTCAGTTCATTTAAGGGTGATTCCACCTTCGTTTTTTGAAAACCTTGAAATGGCAAAAGGATTGCAAACATTTTCGAAAATGGGATGAAATCATCCCATCAAATTGGAAATGAGTAAGTGCAATAAATGTAGATTTCAGGCACATGGGTCTATCATTTTGGTAAATTGATCATTTGGGAGCAATAAACCTGAATCCGTGTCATCCCTCCTTGCTTCCCAAGATTGCCCCGCCCTGGACCAATAGAGGGTGTGGCAGGGGCCAGGCATTAAGCCACTTAGCAGAATTGTCTCTGTGAACCTCAGTTTCCCCAGCTATCAGAGAGGAGATGAAGGCAGTCCCTCAAGTCCTTCCGCCTCAGCATCTTGGCTTCTGGAGTAGCGGTGTGGAGTGATATCTCCTCTCCCTCATGGCACTGTGACTTCCCCGGGGGATCGGGGACCATGTGTCATTGGAAACACTTAGTTCAATGCTGAGCAAATAGTTGTCAACTAGTAAATAGGTTAATTAGTTAACTGCGAGGAGAGCAATTCCCACTCTCCTTTCCCCGTGCCCTCTTCAGACTCTTCCTGGTGGGTCTTTCTTCATGCCTCGCCTACCCCTCCTCTAGGTAGTTTCCTCTCTTTGGGCCCAACTACTGCTCGCCCCTCCTACTGCCTCCCAGCCAGGCTCAGCAGCTCAGCCTGAGACAAGACACTTCCTTGATAACTAACATTTATTGAACTTCTACTATACACCGGACAGGCTTGCCTAAATTACTTCATGTAATTTTCATGGCAACCCTGAGCACTAAATATCACCGACCCAACGTTTTAGGTGGGAAAATGCAGGCTTAGAGAGGCTGGGAATTGCCCCAAAGTAGCAGACTGTTAGGTAGCCGGTCTGGGGTGTTTTGAAATAGGACACATAAAACGAGCACAGGAAACACATGGATGCTAATTATGTGGCCTGGAGTCCAAATGCAGGACTCGGGAGAAGAGAGAGGTAGGCAGGCTGCAGCGGGGAGAGCAGGCCTCGAGGAAGAGGGGCATGCAGAGGCCGCTCGAGTCCCAGGGACCGACCCCCTCAGCTCCCCGCAGCCCAGCTCTCTGCTGACCTCAACCAACTGGAATCCAGCCAAAAGCCACAAAAGAGGCAAGAAAGACCTTGGGAAAGAAAACAGAGGGATCCTGAAGTGTATAAACACCTTCATCATTTGATGCCTACAGCAATCTAATGAGTCAGGTACTGTCACCATTATCTAAAGATGAAGAGGCTGAGGCACAGGGAGATTTCAACCTGTCCCGGGTCACCCAGCTCTAAGCCATGAGCCAGAGCCATGGGGGCCGTGAGGAGGAAGGGAGTGTAGGTCACGCTTTTGACTCAGAGAATGGCCCCCTCCTGGTTCAGATCCTACCTACACTCACGCTGTACGCCTTCCTACGCAGGCTAGTTACATGGTTTCTACAGATTCAATCTGACCTAATGAGTTAGAATGGTAGGGGCGGGGCTGCTCAGGTCACACTCTAGTAGCAGCGAAAATTGACAACTGATACCTTGACAGGAAGCAGAGAGACAGAAACACTAAAAAAAAAAAAAAAAGAAGAAGCTGACGGAAGAACTCTGAGACAAAAGTATGGTGATTTGGGATAAAGAACACAAAGGGCTTCACTGCACTGCCGCCCAGAATAATCAGAGTCCCTGAGTTACAGGGAAACCGTGAAGGTATGTTCTGGAATCAGAAGGATGAAGCCACCGTGGTTAAAATGGAAAGTCCGCTATCCAGAAAGTCACCCCCATCCCACATTCCCCGGCCCGGCGTTCTAGGTAATTGAGGTCGTATTGTATTTTCACCTTCTGAAATCCCATAAATATACAGGTTGGGTACCAGGCGCTGGGGCAACCACAGTCTTGCCCTCCGGGAGCTGACAGTCCAGTGGGGGACATCGCAGCGCTCAGACCAGATGAGCTCTGTAAACAAGGGGAACGTGTCACAGGGCCACTCAGCCTCATCTGGGAGGCGTGGGGGCCACAGGATCACTTCCTTGAAGAAGTGACATTTCAGCATGAATCCTCAAGGATGAAAAGAAATCCAAACAGACCCTTCTGGAATCTCGCTCTCCCTCCTAGGGGAAAGCCTGCATCTGGGAACCCCCTGCCCCCACCCCTCCCGGTTCCTGGCCTGCAGATGTTCCCAGACCTGTGTTCCTACCACCTGGGAGGAGATGGTGGCAAATACCCAAGGACCCCCCTCCTATGCTGCCCTCACCGCACCCTCCCTGCTGGTCTCCTGAGGACCACCAGCTGCCTCCTAGACTGATCCAACCTGTCCATCCCCCCCACCCCCTTCCACAAAACCCTGTTTAGACCTCAGGATATTTTAAAGGACTGGAGGGAAAGGGAGTATTTTTGGCTATGATCTCGCCAACGTGGAAGCAGAGGAATGTCCAAAAGGACCTTTAACACTCCCCTCTAGTCCCATGACCCCAGAGCCCATACTTCCTCTTGGTACCAAATGGGAGCTGCATGGTCTGAGGCCAGGGAAACAGGCTTTGGAGTTTTATTAGACGCGAAGAATTTTTTTTTTAGGAATAGAAACATAAAGCATCGGCCAGCACTCCCCCCACCCTCCCAGGGAATCTGGTGCTAAATCATTCCATCCATGAGCAAAGGGCAGAGATGCCTCGGTGGCAGGAATCTGACTCCCCTTTCCCTTGGTTCTAGCGCTATTCCCACTGGCTGCATGGGGCCAGGGAGAGGGAGAGGAGAGGGCTGGTGGCTGGAAATCCGACTCTGGATTTCTTGGAAAATCCAGAGCTGGGCTGCTGGGTGGTGAGCTGGGCTGCTGGGTGGCAAGAGATGTTCCTCATCATCGCTAACAGGCACCCCTTTCTCCCTGCTTGGTGCCAGACTCTTGCCAATTGGCCGGTTCTTTGCTCTGGCCCTGAGTGGTCTCTATCTCCGTGGGTGAGGAGAGGTGAGGACTCAGAGGGAAAGCAGAGCAGGTCAGAACTCCAGGGCAGCATCAGGATTCGAACCCAAGACCCCAGCCCTCTGCCTTCTGTTCTTGTGTACAGACACCGCTCATTGAATATTTGATATGTGGAATGGTAGAATTAAGGACCTGGAGAAGGGCCCTACTAGCCTTTGCTAGAAAAAGGCGTCCCTCTGGGTAGACAGAGCCCTGCAGCTGTGCCTCCCGCTAAGTGGCATTTGAGCCAGAGTTTAGCTTCCAGTTGCCCCCTTGGCGGGGAGCCCTGTGCTCCCCCATGGGAGCCGTAACCTGTACTGGCCAGAGGCCACCTTCCCCATGTGGTGTGTCCTCGGGATTCCAGGAGTTGCCATTAACCCCAAGATGAACTCTGTAGAATGTCAGCATCCGGGGCTCTGACCTCACACCCCCCGGCAGCCTGCAGGGGCGCCCTGTCCCCCACTGCCTTTCTTCCCCGCCAGCTTTGATGTGCCTGATGCCTCCGTGCTGAGCTCATCCCGGCCCAGGTGGTTCCAATAGAAGGCTTTGGGAGGGGGTGTTTGATCTCTTGGAAGACACCCCCTCTCACTTCTCTTGCCATTCTGACCTTCTGATCTATCCCCCCCGCCCAGGTGTCCCTCGGAAGTGCCAAGGAGGCATGTCCCACGGGCCTGTACACCCACAGCGGGGAGTGCTGCAAAGCCTGCAACCTGGGTGAGGGGGTGGCCCAGCCTTGCGGAGCCAACCAGACCGTGTGTGAGCCCTGCCTGGACAGTGAGTACAGGGGCCGCTGGGGGTGGGGCGAGGGGGGGAAGGGAGGGCTGGGAGGCGCATGCCCACTGGAAGCCTGACAAGGGCTCTGCCTCCTGGCAGGGTCTCCTGCCCACCTCTGTGTGGGCACCGGAATGGGTCCGACCCAGTATAGGAGGCGAGAAGAGAAGCTGAGAATGGTTGAGGGAAGTCAGCAGAGGGAGGAGGGGGGACCTCATGAGGAGGGATCCCCAGCGGGTGCCCCTTCCCAGCCCCCAGGTGGAGAGGCCGGGTAGAAGAATGTGGCCAGGTGGGAGGAGTAGCTGATGCTAAGACCAGCTAAAAATATCATCTGCACTGTAAAATCAATGGCTGCCACTTACCCTCAGTGTGTTTGGGGGGAGGGAAAGAGGATCAAGTCCTGGCTGCCCTGGAAACTGACCTTGGGGGATCCTGGGAGGGTGTGGCTACCCTTCCCCCCAAGGCCAGCTGTTCCCCAGCTCTGACCAAGGAAGCAGGGCTTTCCAGAGGTAGCAGGAGTGGGGGCAGTCCTCACTGTGGGGTGGTGTCAGAGGGGAGAGGGGCCTGTCCTACCTGGGATTTCCTCAGGAAGGGGAGAGAACCCCATCTTCTGGGGCTGCTGCTAGGGGATTCAGAAGGATGGCAGGTCTGGGGACTGAATTCTGTGTGCTTTTCACCCAGGACTCTCTATCCCTGCTGGATGCCCCCAGCCTCAGTTGCTGCCTTCAGGCCACGGGCTCAGTGCTCTTTTCCTGCCCAGAAACCTTTCCTCCCTGCCTGGAGTCACATCCTGCCTTCTACCTGGCACGCACTGCCTACCTGGAGGGCCGGTGGGAACCATACCAGATTCTTCTTTAATCATGATAGGAACAAGGGCATAGGAACTGGGAACTCTTTTTTTTTTTTTTTAAGATTTATTTATTTATTTGAGAGAGAGAGAGAGAACATGGGGGCGGGTAGAGGAAGAGAGAGAGAGAATCCTAAACAGACTCCCCGCTGAGCGCAGAGCCCGATGCGGGGCTCGATCCCACAACCCTGAGATCATGACCCGAGCAGAAACCAAGAGTCCTACGCTTAACCAACTGAGCCACCCGTGTGTCCCAGGAACTGGGAACTCTGAACCCAACTGCCTAGACTGACCTCTGGATTCCTCTCTACCGCCCTCCCCCCCACCCCCCACAGCCTATCTACCAGACAACCCCAGCTCCTTGGTGTTCCCAGACACACAGTTTTCCTCTCTCTGTGCCTGTGGATCCTGTAATTCCATCCCGCAGCAGGAAAGGCCTGGGCCTAGATGGCGAGGCTAGAAGGACATCCTGTAATGCCTTTGCCACCTTGCCATCTGGCCACCTGCCCTGGCCTACCAGGGTTTCCTTCCCAGCAGGGTTGGCCAATCATCGGCTATGCTGGAACCTCCCGAGTTTGCCTCTCTCATTTCCTAGACTCCTGCCTAGGTCCTCTCTGGCCTGGACCCTAAGTGTCCCAGGATGGGTACTCACTCCCTTCTTTTTTTTTTTTTTTTTAAAGATTTTATTTATTTATTTGAGAGAGAGGGAATGAGAGAGAGCACATGAGAGGGGGGAGGGTCAGAGGGAGAAGCAGACTCCCTGCCGAGCAGGGAGCCGGATGTGGGACTCGATCCAGGGACTCCAGGATCATGACCTGAGCCGAAGGCAGTCGCTTAACCAACTGAGCCACCCAGGCGCCCTACCCACTCCCTTCTGTCAAAGCAAGAGATGGGGTAGAGGAGCCTGGGGGAGAGAGTCTCTGGCATCTCCAGAGAAAGGGAGACAGGAGCTGGAGACCAGCTAGGAGGTGGTGGCGGGAGGCGTCCCTCCCATTTGCTCCCTCTGTTCCCCTCCCCACCTCCAGCTGCATTAACAGGCCGCCTTTATAAGCTCACTTTATGGCATGGAGACCCCAGTGGACTTTCCCTCTATCCTCAAAATGTTTCCACAAGGAAACCCCTTAAGCTCCGGCCTTCATTCTCTGCCAAAAAAGACCACATTTTTCCCACCCCCTAAAACTGTCTCCCAGGACTTTTCTACTAACTTTCGGTATTTTCCCATGGGTAGCCCCCCCATTTTCTCTCCCCCTCCACTGTGACTAAACCCACCCCCCTGCCACATGCCAACCAGAGCGAATCCTCCTGTTTGTATAAACTGGACATCCTGCCTTGGCTGTTTATGTTTGGAAGTCCTTTCTGTAGACTATGTCCCTGTGACCCACGTTCACCAGACTTGCCGTAGCCCACCCCAGGGGGCCCAACCATTGCAGGATCCCTGTGGTGTGTCTAATGCTTTATGGTAGAATTTCATTTCTTCCTCACCACAACCCTGTGAGTGGAGAAATTATTCTCGGTTTTACAGAGAAAGAAAAAAAGCTCAAAGAGGTGAAGTAAAACATCCAGAGTCACATAGCTAATAAGTGGTGGAAGCAGGTTTTGGGTCCAGGTTGACCCCGTCCCTGGGAAGAGAGACACAGGGGTTCGTTCCTCTGCCAGAACTGGCTTGAAACTGGTCTCCCTCCAGGCCCACCCCTGTCTTGTCTTCTCGTCCCCCTCGGCTGCTTTGCTTTTCATTTCTCTCTGCTTTTCTTTCTTTGCATTTGCTTCTCCACTGACACTCCGAAGATAATGACTCTGTGCTCCATCTGGTCTCTCGATTCCTTTAGAGAAGGTTGAGATCAGAACCCACGGCAGGCCTCGATTTCCCTCCAGTGGGGTCCTAGTCTTTACTTCTGCTTCCACATTCTGAACACTCCCTCCTTCCCTGGTTCCCGGTTCCTAAATCCTGCTCTTTCTGCCCTTGGAGCAAGCGTACATCCTCCTGGATTCCGACTGGCGCAGAGTTCTGCACCTGGGCGGGTAGGGATGGAGAAGATTTGGCTCTGTGCCTTCCCCCTCCTTGCACACGGAGGAGAGGACCCTGGCATCCCCTGGTGTTCCTCCCCTTATTAGATTAGACCTCACATCCATTAAGAGAGCATGAGTCAAGAGTGAGCTTGGAAATCTCCCCTTTGTGCCATTGGGAAGGGCAGAGGACTATATTATATAGAGGCAAGTCCTTCTTGCTTTCTAGCTCCAATCCCTCCTGCTCTTACCTCGTCGGGAAGTCCATCCCCACCCTCAAGAGCCAAGCCCTTCAGCAGCGTGGGGTAGCGCCATGGGTGGGAAATTCTGCGGTCTAACCCTGGTCAGGCCACACCTGAGCCCCCACCTGCGCGGGGAGGACGAGAAGGGCGGCGGAGGCCGGAGGCTCCCTCGTGAAGGCCCGCGCAAGCCTGGGTTGGGTTCACAGCCCAGCTCTGGCCGGCGGGGAGGGCTGGGTGGGAACCACGCTCAGATTATTCCTTAATCATGCTGGGAACAAGGGTACCGGGCTGCGAACTCTCTAAGAGAATTTGCCAAGAAATGTACCGGCCTCCAGCTGGGTTACCCCGCGAGGCCTCACAATCAGCGCTTCCAGGCCTGGGGCACCGGGGGCTCCGGGGCACCGGGGGCTCCTGGCCCCCTGCCCCCTTCCCCGCGACGGCTGCCAGGAGCGCTCACAGACCGCGGATCCCGAGGGACGAGGGTCCCGCGGGGCGCTCCCAGCCTCTGCGTCCCAGGTGCCCCGGTGGAGGGCCGGGGTGGGGGGCGACCTTCCGGGCCCCGCAGCTGCCCGGCGCGTCCCTCTGCCCACAGGCGTGACCTTCTCAGACGTGGTGAGCGCCACCGAGCCGTGCAAGCCGTGCACCGAGTGCGTGGGCCTGCAGAGCATGTCGGCGCCGTGCGTGGAGGCGGACGATGCCGTGTGCCGCTGCGCCTACGGCTACTACCAGGACGAGGCGACGGGCCGCTGCGAGGCGTGCCGCGTGTGCGAGGCGGGCTCGGGCCTCGTGTTCTCGTGCCAGGACAGGCAGAACACCGTGTGCGAGGAGTGTCCCGACGGCACGTACTCGGACGAGGCCAACCACGTGGAC
>NC_138383.1:22099483-22145772 GCF_054177405.1 Leptonychotes weddellii
GCGAGTGCACGCGCTGGGCCGACGCCGAGTGCGAGGGTGAGCGCGCCGGGCCGAGGGCGCCCCCTGGGGGCCGGGGGCAGCGGGGGGGGGTGATGGGGGGGGGCTCGCCGGCCTCGAGCCAGCCGCCGCCCTCCCCGAAACCCCAGGCCCAAAGGACCCCTTCTCACTGTGTCCTTCCGTGCGCTGCGTGTTTGGAAAGCCCCAATCCTCCTCCCAGGCCGCAGCTACGACACTCCAACTCAGTTTCTAGGGCTTTCTTCCCCCGTCGGGGCATGTTTGATCCTTGAGCAGGCTCTCTGGACTGGAGAAAGGGGCTTGAGGACCCTCAGGAGTTGGGGCCCTTTGGCTCGGAGGCCTGGTCTGGGTCCACAGTGGTTTATGGCTCTGGGACCCGGGATGGAGTCTGCCCCGTCACTCTCCGAGTGATGGTAGGGAGGTCACTCTGGTCTCTGGACCTCAGTTTCCTCATTGGTCATACAGTTTTCAGGGATGTCGTGGGTTAGGGAAGGTGGCTGGCCCGCTTTAACTGGTGGTATCTGGGGGCGGGGTCAACAGTGGTTGTTACCCTTTCGCCAAGGATGACGTTGGACTCCCGGAATGCTAAGGAGGTGGTGGGGGCGGAGAAAGAAGGGCAGCAGCAGGCCCAGGCTTCAGGAGCCCAAGGAGGAGACGGGCGCACGTGGAGGGCTGTCGGCCCCAGAGTGGGTAGGAACTGGGTGCACTCACCTTAGCTGGGCATGGGCCCCCAAGAGTGCACCCAGTTCCTGGGATGGGAGGAGGAAGCAGGATGGCAGCCAGGACAGAACTCTTTTGGATTCTGGTTGGTGACATCCATCTGCAGGGAGGCAAGTGGGCTTTTCCATTGCAGGGAGAGGGTGACAGTGCCTTTACTTTCTGTCCATCCCCCTGTGGCTGGGCCCCCACTTAGCTACTTCCCTTTGGGACCTCTCCCTCAGGGTGCCCTCACTCTGAGCAACCAGTGCCTCCTTCAGGGAGCCCCAAGTTTGCCGGAAAAAGACGGCCCTTGCCCCAGTCTGATGAGGTAGACGTTGTCCCAGTTCCCAGGAGGTCCCCCATTCTGGGGGAAGCAGCACAGCCTCTACCTGGGGAGCATGCCTGCCTTCCACACCCCATGATCCCTGGCTCGGGGAGCTCAGGCTGGGGAGGGTGGTTCAACTGGGCTGAGGCCAGGTATGTGTGTGAAGCCTCCTGCATGGGGGTTGGGAGGGGTGGGGGGAGTGGGGCGCAGAACATAGTGGTTCCGGTGGCGATCGCCCTCAGCCCGGAGACAGGCAAGTGGCGTCAGGCACAGGGCAGAGCGGGGAGGGAGTTTCAGCAGCTGTCAGGGGGCAGGCGGGCAGCACGGTTCACGGGCAAGTCTGGACCAGCCAGTGGGGGGACTTAGTCAGGGGCGTGGATGGAGCAAAGAAAGGTGGCAGCTGGGGGAGGGGTGGGCCCTGCCTTTTGAGGCGTTCACAGATTGCTCTCAGATACCACCCTACTTTGCCAGCCGTCCTGAAGGAAGCGGGTACCCCTGAGGGCTGGGTTTATCGCTGCCCGTCTTCCGTTCTCTGCTCTAGCCTCTGAAGGGTTAAATGTCAGCTCCGGCACAGAGGGAACACTTCAGGAAATGGAACTGGATGCGTGCTTTGGTTGCCCGCCCCCCCCTTCCAGTGCATTGTACTTCCTTGCATATACATTTCAGGTGTCAACATGGTGACTCACTCAGCCTTGGGGCAGAAGGATACCCCCCCCTCCACTCCTCGCCCCAGTGAAATTTGGGTGTAGGAGTAACCTGGTCCCTCTTTCCGCCCCCAAGTCTGACAGCTCCCATTCCGGAAATGGCTGTCAGGACTCGCCAAGGGCTTAGGGGGTTGGAATGCTGGTGGACATGGCCACATCTGGATCTCATCCTGCTGTCCCCCCCTCCTAGCCCTGCCCCAGAGGGGACTGGAGAGATGAGGAGAAAGTGCCCTGGACAGCCCTGTCTTCAGCCTGATCTGTCCCTTAATGTCCACTGTCAAACTTTCCCATTTGAGATTTCTGGAATCTCTGCGATGGCCTGGTTCACCAACACCCCCCAACATACCTTCAGCCTCTGGGGTCGGGGGGATCCTAGCCAGGTGTATCTCAGCCTCAGGGCTTAGATGGCACTGGCAGCTTGCCCGGTCCCCTAGCAGGGCGAGAGAAGACCCCAGTCCGACACCCTGTCTGGGGCTCCGCTCCCACCCTACCCCTGCCCCCCAGGCCTGAGCGGGGGGAGGGGGAAGATGGGGCAACAGGTGGCGGCCCCCTCCCTAGTGCCAGCCAGATGGATTCCAGATTCACATCTGGGGGCCTTACCCCTCAGAAGGTGCTGGAAATGGGGGCCTTTGAACCATCTTCGTCTTGAGCCGTGAAGGGCCGGGAGACCGGGGGGCAGCTTCCACTCCGACTTGGGTGGGCAAACTGGGAGTGGGGTAGGGTGGAGCTAGGGAGCAAGGTGCCTCCCCTTCACCCCATTGGCATGTCCTGTCTGCTTCCCCTCCCTGCCCCAGGCGTGGGAAGTGAGGACAGATGGGCTAGGCAACTTTGCCTGGACAGGTACCCCCAGGCTGTCTGGAGCCCACAGTCCCTGGGACTGCCCCTGACTGGGTGGCAGGATGGAAAATCCCACCCAGTGGTGCCAGGTCCCCTGTCGGGGAGGCTGGCAGTGCCCACTGGCATGAAAGGGCCCAGGTGGGTGGCGAGGCACGGTCCTCCCCGCCTCCCCACCTCAGGCAGCAGGCAGTACCTTCTTTGGAGGCCTTCTCCCCACCAGCAGTCTGCTTCCGCCCTGGAAGGGTTGGGGCTGCCCAACACTGTCTTCTCTGGGCGGTGAGATCAGATGGTTTGGTTTAGGGGCCACACAGGGCAGGAAACAGAGGCTGGCCACTGGCGAAGGACTGGCTGGAGGGAAGCCAGCCAGCTGGGCACCCCCTACCCTGTCTGAGCTGAGAGCTAGGCCATCAGAGACCAGAAGGGAGGCTGAGGGCCAGTTCTTGGAGAGGTGGTTTGCAGGGAGGTATCTCTCCGTCCAGACCTGAGTACCCTCATCCTTCCCTAGGACCGGGATGACTGGGGCCATTGGGACAAACTGGGACGAGGGGGGTTACAACATTTTCCCAGAGTGATTCCAGCTAGAGGCCTCCTGGTGCCCACTCTCTCTTCTTTGTGTGTTTGCCAGGCTTCTGGGTACCCAGGGAGGCAGAATAGAGGCCTAGGGTCACAGCTGCACTTCAGATGGAGGGGAGCTTAGAGACCATCTCTCTTAGCATCCCCATTCAATAGATGGGGAATTGAGATCTTGAGAGGTGAAGGGACTGGTCCAGGGTCACACAGTCCATCAGTGACAGAGCCGGAGGGGACCCAGGCCCTTGCTCTCCTCCACCATCATGACTCATACACACAATCCTGGCCCTCACCCCCGTGTGTAACGGCCTGGCACGGGGAAGGGCCTGGGGATGAAGTGCTGGAGCGGGGCTGGTGGGGGGGGGGGTGCGGGCCGTCATTCCTGTAGCTCCTTCCCCCAGAGATCCCTGGCCGTTGGATTACCCGGTCCACGCCCTCGGAAGGCTCGGACAGCACTGCCCCCAGCACGGAGGAGCCCGAGGGACCTCCAGAGCAAGATGTCATAGCCAGCACAGTGGCAGATGTGGTGACCACAGTGATGGGCAGCTCTCAGCCCGTAGTGACCCGAGGCACCACGGACAACCTCATCCCTGTCTACTGCTCCATCCTGGCCGCTGTGGTTGTGGGCCTAGTGGCCTACATTGCCTTCAAGAGGTGAGAGGGGGGCACAGGGGACAGAGAGCAGGGCCTTTGCTCTCAAGGAGGGCTTTACCGTGAACTTGACCTGAAAATACACACACTTTTTATTTTTTTTTAATTTTTTTAAATTTTTCTTTATTTTTTATTTTTTAAAATATTTTATTTATTTATTTGAGAGAGACAGAGATAGTGAGAGAGAGCTCGAGCAGGAAGGAGGGGGAGAAGCAGGCTTCCCGCGGAGCAGGGAGCCCGACGCGGGGCTCGATCCCAGGACCCCGGGATCATGACCTGAGCCGAAGGCAGAGGCTTAACCATCTGAGCCACCCAGGCACCCCTACACACACTTTTTAGAGTCAACCCCAAACCACGCTCATCCTCACCACCAGCTGCCCCATGCCGGCGGGGGAATGGTCCCTGACCTGCTCTGGCCCCAGCACCTCCCCACTCCCATGAAACTGCTCCCCTCCCTGACTGCACACCCCCAGCTGCACACCGAGCTTTCTTTACCAGCCACCTGTGCCCTCGTCCCTCAAACCCCATTGACCCCCAGTGACCTATGTGTGCATGTGTCCCTTCCCATGTCACATTGGGGATGTTATGGCACCCACATCCAGAAATTCAGGACGTGCAAGAACTTCTGGAAAGTGTTTTACTTATTTATTTATTTTTGAAGATTTTACTTATTTGTATGAGGGGGGGAGAGCATGAGCTGGGGGAGGAGCCGAAGGGGAGGGAGAGGGAGAGAGAGAGAATCTCAAGCAGACTCCATGCTGAGGTTGGAGCCCCACGTGGGGCTCCATCTCACGACCCTGAGATCATGACCTGAGCCGAAACCAAGGGTCAGACGCTCAATGGACTGAGCCACCCAGGCGCCCCTGGAAAGTATTTTAAGTGTTTCAATGCATTTTCCATTCTTAAAAAGAAAATCTTCAAAGTAATACATGCTTGTTTGGGTAAATGCAAACAAGACCAATGTCTTATAAAGCAAAAAGTAAAAGCCCTCTTTTATCTCCCCAAATCCTACCTCTCTCCTCATTGGAATCTGTTTGGAATGGATCCTTTCCAGCCATTTTCTGTGCCTTTATAAACATGTGTACATAAAACTTTTTATAGTTATACGTAAACACACAGAGGGTTTTTTTTTTTTTTTAAAGCATCTATGGGATCCCACTATCCATACTCTACAACTTACCTTTTCACTTAATCTCTCTTGGGAGAGCTTTCCCCAGGACATACAGATTATCTGGTTGTTTGTAACCGCTCACTCAGGATATGGATGGATCCTAATTTATTTGAACAGTCTTCTTTTGATGCACATTTGATTTGTTTCCAGCTTTTTCTTGTTGCTAATAATAGCCGAGGAAATCTTTGTGTATATCCCTGCACACATGTGGGAGTAGTTTAGCAGGGTAGACTGGGAACAGTGGAATTCCTGAGAAATCGCTGGACGCACCATTCATTCCGTGAACATTCGCTGAACCTTTGTGCCGTGCACCGAGCCCTGGGAGCCGGTCGGCCCGCACGGTGCTTTCGGTGCAGGCCAGGGGCGGGCGGAGATGGACGGAAAGAAGAACCATAGGTGCTCTGGTGGGGGGCTATGCTTGGGCACCTGCCAGGGCCCCAGCCCCCACACATCAGAGCACAGATCCCTTAGGCACCTGGATGGTGCCGGCCCTCACCCCCTGAGACTGGGCCCGTCCTCTGGCACCAGGTGGAACAGCTGCAAACAGAACAAGCAAGGAGCCAACAGCCGGCCCGCGAACCAGACGCCGCCGCCGGAGGGAGAAAAGCTCCACAGTGACAGTGGCATCTCTGTGGACAGCCAGAGCCTGCACGACCAGCAGCCCCACACGCAGACGGCCGCAGGCCAGGGTGAGCAGGGAGGCGGAGGGGGGCAGTGCTGAGGTAGGGACGAAAGGAGTGATTAAGGGTAGACCGTAGGAAGGACTGCCGGAGGGGCTGGCTCACAGGGAACGGGGCCTCTGTGTAGGACCGGAGAACAGGCTGCGCAAACGGGGAGGAGAGGTCTTTCCAGTGGAGAGGCGTGGGAGAGGGGGAGCTTTGACAAATTAGAGCATCCAGACTCATCAAGCTAATTGCTCCCCCCCCCCAGGGCTAATTATTCCCCAAAGTGGCTGCAATTAGCCTCCTGCTCCGGACTTCTGGGGAGCAAGTAGTTAATTATGGACCCTAATTAGTGTCCCGGCTCCAGGACACTTGCTGTGGTGGAGTCTGGGGCTAGGTCCTGTCCCTCCCCTGTCTTGCCTAATTGCTGCGGGGCGGGGCGGGGTGAGATGGGGGGGATAGTGCTGGAGCTGCGGGCCAGAGAGGATGTGAGTCAGCACCCCCAGGCCCCTCCACAGCCCCCCATCCACGACCTCATCTTGACCACCCCTCTGCCTCCAGGCCCTTGGGGTTTACCCACCCTGGGAGGAGAAATGCCTCAGCCTGCCTTTGGTCTTACCCTGGGGCCCCCATGCCCACTGAGGGAAAAAGGGGGTCTGGAGGGTAGCCTCTGACGCCCCCTGGGTTCTTGGCAGCCCTCAAGGGGGATGGAGGTCTCTACAGCAGTCTGCCACCGGCCAAGCGGGAGGAGGTGGAGAAGCTGCTCAATGGCTCTGCGGGGGACACCTGGCGGCACCTGGCAGGCGAGCTGGGCTACCAGCCTGAGCACATAGACTCCTTCACCCACGAGGCCTGCCCCGTCCGAGCCCTGCTTGCCAGCTGGGCCGCCCAGGACAGCGCGACACTCGACGCCCTTCTGGCTGCCCTGCGCCGCATCCAGCGAGCTGACATCGTCGAGAGCCTGTGTAGCGAGTCCACGGCCACGTCCCCGGTGTGAGCCGCCCCCCGGAGCCCCTGCCCTGCCCCCACATTCTGACGGCTGATGCTCCAGCCACCCCCACAGGCCAGCGTCAGAGCTGAGCTCCGGGCAGGGCCGCGGAGCCCGGGCCCCTCCACCGCAGCCCTGTCCCTGCTCCCGTGTGGCCCCATCGCTTCTGATCGCTCTCTCCAGCGCCAGAAGGGCCCCTGCTGCCTCTCCCACCCTGCCCCTAACATCACATCTCACATCTTCGCCCTTCTCCCCGCACTTCTGGGTGGGCCAGCCCCCTCCCATCTCAGCAGGTGTCAGGCCTGGGGGCTGACACCAAGGATGGTGCTGGGGACGATGACAAAGCCCCAGAGACTCGAAGGGAGAGACTGAGGAACCAGAGCCATGGGCTCTACACTGTGAACTTGGGGAATGAGGGACCATCATTGTGGCCTACGTCCTCCCTCAGCCCCCTCACCCTCCTCTCTGGCCCAAGATGAAGACCACCAGAGGCTTGTCAGAGCTGAAAGGGGGTTTTGAAGTCTAGTCCACCCCGTTGTTTTACATATAGGAGAGTCAGGCCCAGAGAGGGGGAGTGACTTGCCCAAAGCCACCCAGCAATGGGGAGGACAAATGTGGGCTGCCCCCCACTCTCTGAATTAGGGAGTGCAGGCCTCAGGTTTGCTTGAGGGCAGGGAGCTGGGTGGGGGGGAGGGGGCAGGCAACCCTCTGGGAAATGTCTCGAAGCCAAATCCAGTCTGCCCTCCACCATCTCCAGGCCCGTCCAACCCCTGTGGAGATGGGAGGCTTTCGCCCAAGGTCTGGTGCACTGATCCGTCAGAGATGGACTTGACTGAACATGGATTGGGGTTTGTGGAAAGGGGTGCCACTTCCCTTTGCCAGTCCTGCTCAGGCACGTCAGTGTGGCACCCATGGTGTGTGGCCCAGCCTGCAGGTGCCCTCCATCCCGGCACAGACCCAGAGCCAACACAGGCAGTATCTTCTAGAGCCAGCCCCGGGGTCAGGGACTAAGGGCCCCGGACCCACGACAAACAGATCCATAGACACACAGACGCAGAGGATGAGAAATCCTGCTTTTCTCCCCAAGTTCTTTCTCTTGGGCTGGGCCCGGATCCTGCCCAGGGCGGCTGGCAGAGAAGCACTGAAGGGATTTGAACTCAGCTTGCCCTCTTCCCTCGCCCCTGGTTTGGCGGGCCAAGCTCGGCTGAGGCTTGAGCTGGCGTCTGGCTTCCGAAGGCCTGCACGTGGAGGAATGCTTCCCCCCCCCGCACCCCCTCCCTCCGCCGCCCCCGTCCTTCCTTTTCCTGCGAGCACAAGGTTTGGCTGGGCTCCGACGGTCGCAGTGAAGAAAAGCGGACCAGTGTGGGAATGCAGCAAGAAGGAACTGAGGGAGACTGTGGCCCACAGAGGGCCTCTCCCAAGTTCAGAGGACCCTGTGAAGGACCGTTTATTCCCTAGCTTGGTGCCAGAAAGGGGCCGTGAGGTCTCATGAGGTCCTTCCTGGCATGTTCTGTTTTGCTTGACATTGGAATGAGTGTGGCGCCCCTCTATTTAGCATGACCAAGCCCCGAGCCCCAAGCAGGGTGTGCGCTGGTGGCCACCCCCTCCCCTGCCCAGGGTTCTCCCAGCTCCGTGTAAGGGCCTGGGAGCATTGTAAGTAGATGGCATTTCTGTGACCTCCATCTGATGGGGGAGGAAACTCACCTGCTGGCCCCTCACCTGTGCACCTGGAGAGCAGGGCAGGATCTGAGTGTATTTATTTTCCTCCCCAGCAGCTGGGGAGGGGGTTGGGGTACCACAAGTATGTTTTAGCATGTGTTTGGTTCTGGGGCCCCTTCCGCCTCCCTTTGGGCCGAGATGAAACTCTTTCGGCCCCCCCAGCTGGGGGCTGTGAGCTCCAGACTCCCTGTCACCTCCCCTTTGCATCCTGTGTAATCATTTCTTGGGCCTTCCTAAAACCTACACATAAAACATAAATGACGAATATTATAATAGCAAAGAAAGAAAACCAGTGCAAAGAGATTTTCTGGAAACGCACATGATTGGAGCCAGTGGGGGCTGTGTGTGGCGGGGGGCGGGGGGGGCAGGTATAATTTCTAATGTGGTGAGTTCCTGTCCTATTGTTTCTCCACCCGCCCCCCACAAAATGGAGAGTGTTCACAGAAATCGAGCAAATCCACATGTGTAGCCATGAAGTTAAGTGGGATAGGGAAGGAGTGGGGGCCCTCTGCCCCCAGGTTTTGGAGAGGAAAAGTGAAAATGACCGCGCAGGAAGCCGGCCAGCTGTGAACTTGACCAGATGTCAGAAGTGAAACTGACCACAGGGGAGCCAGAGGCTTGCTAGGAGGGCCGGGTTGCAACCCCGCAGCTCCCAGCCACCCACATGGCCTGGGAGACGCGCACTCACACCCACACACATGCACACACACGGGGCCTGGCTCCAGATGGCCTGGCAGGAGCCTGGCTGCTTGGCCTGCAGTGAGGCAGGCCCCTCCCTGGCGGCTCTCTGGGGCAGGTCCCAACCCCGGCTCCTGGCAGCCTGGCTTTGAGCCCCGCCTGGCCCGGGAGCCGCAGGGTTCCCGGCCCCAGGCCTGTGCCCGTCTCCAAGGCTGGTCCGGCAGCTGGTCCAGAGCAGCTCAGCCTCTGCTGGTCACTCGGCCAGGTCTTCTGGTGGGGCTGGCTCGTGGCTGCTGCGGAAGGTCATGGGAGGCTTGCTCTTCCCGGAAAGAACAGCAAACAAACCTTCCTGGTCTCAGGATCATGGCAGGGGTCAGCCGGGCCCCAGCCAAGGGTTAGGCATGAGGCAGAGGGGGAGCTGTCTGCCATCTCCCACCCCCCATGTCCGTCTGTGAGGGCTGTGAGGAGCGCATGTGGAGGGGGGTGATTCAGAGATCTGGTACTTGGATAACCCCCAGTGTGACGAGGGAGGGAGCTCTGTCTCTGTCTTGAGGGAGCCTCCTGTCTGCTGGAGAAAACACAGTCCCAGACTTTGGGTACCTCTAATCTGATGAGGGAGGTACAATTCCCGCCCTAAGATAGCCCCCATTCTGATGGGGGGAAATGCCTCTAATTTGGTGGGGGAGAGCCAGATGCTGCTTGTGGGAATAAGGGAGACACACTCCAGCGATCCCGAGGGGGGCGCGGACAGCAGACAGGCCCTGTGTGGTGTGCAGGGCCATACTAGGGGTGAGCGGGGTCACCCAGGCCCACCCCTACCAGGGGTTAGGGAAGACTTGTCAGAAAAGGCACATTGAAGCTGAGCCCTTACTGATGAGTGGAGTCAACAGGCTGGGGGAGGAGAGTATTCCTGGCAGAGGACGCAGCTCAGCAAAGGCCCCAAAGAGAGAGACAGCAGAGCACACAGGAGGCCTGGGGAGGCTCCTGTGCCTGGAGCCCAGAGAGAGCAGAAGGTCGGCAGGGCCAGATGGGGAAGGGCTTACAAAGAGACAGGCTAAGGGGTCTGGACTACATTCTGAGAACACTGGGGAGCCATTGAGGGGTTTTGAGCAGGGGGGTGCCACAGCCAGCCTTCATCTAAGAAAGCCCTCACTCTGGGGGCGGTTGGGAGGGTGGAGGGCGGCGGGAGAGGCGGGGAGGTGCAAGTCAGTGGCGGCCAGAAGTATAGGAAGCCGCAGGGATGGTGAAAATAGGCCATTCGGAAAAGCTGCTCAGAGCATGCAGAATTGGGAAGGGGGGCCGGAAGTGGCTGATACTGGCCTGGGGTCCCCAGGGGTAGCGGAGCAGAGAGCCTTATAGCTGTCATGCCACAGATTTGCACCCCCTCCCCCAGCACATTGTGGAGAAACCCTCTCTGCCTTCCTTCCGCCTAAGCTCCACGCCTCCTTCTCTAACTCCCGCTGCAAAGGCAAAAATGCTTATCAGCTTCCCATCTGTAACCCTCAGAGGGTTGCATGAGGCCCCTGCCAGCTCCTGCACACTCACTGCTTTGCTCCAGCCATCTTCATCCTCTTTTGTGTTCCCCCACACCAGCCCTCTTACAATTCTTCAAGCTTCAGTGTTCTCTTTGGCCACAGGACCTTTGCACATGCCGTCCTTTCTGTCTGGAACACTTGCTCCTTCTTTCCCAAGGGCTTCCTTGGGGAAGCTCTCACCATACTCTAGACACAAATCAGGTTTCTTGATTCCACGTCCGAGGACATCATGTTCCACTCCTTTTCTTTGCAATCAGGGACTATTTGAGTGATGATTTGATTACTGTAAACGCCAGGAATCCAGAGACAGGGTCTGGTTTTGCTCACCTTCTAATCTTCAGCACCTGGCCTGGCATAGAGCTGGCACCCAACAAAAATTTGTGGAATAAATGAGTGAATGTGCTCTCAAACAGCACTGTCCAATAGAAATATTGGATATATGTGATTTTTAATTTTCTAGTAGCCACATTACAAGAGTGAAGAGGAGGCAGGTGAGATGAACTTCATATTTTATTTAGCCCAATATAGACAAAGGATTATTTCAACATATAATCAATACTTTTAAATTGTTAATGAAATACGTTAAATTTTTTTTCCTACTAAGTTTTCAAAATTCAGTGTGTATTTTATTCTCACAGCACATTTCAATGTGGACTAGCCCCATTTCAAGTGCTTATAGCTGCATGTAGCTAGTGGTCATCACACTGGGCAGCCAGCTCTAGGGACTCATACCTTCCAGAGTAGGAACTCATTCGGAGCCCCTAGCGGGCTCAGAGGACCCATAGAGGCTGCCTTGCTTCTTCCCATGTCATCAGTCCCCTTATAGTTCTATAGTTCTCCCCTCCCACCCCACCCCCCATCCCCATGGCCTCTCTCTGCTCAGGCTGGGAAACCTCCCTTTATCTCTTTCATTCTCTAGGCTAGAGGATGAGACCCTTCATCTTTGCCCGCCCATCAGGGCCCCTTGTCTTCCCCTAGTGCCTCCCTTCCCTCTTTCATCCAGTTCAGTGAAGCTGAGATGAGACTGGAAGCATGTGAAAGGCCTCTTCATCCAGTGAGGAGGGGTGTGGCGGGGCCACTGAGCCTGGAGCCCAGTGCTCCGCGGGGGCTGGGCTAGAGCTCGGATCAGGAGAAGACATTTCCCATGATGCTCCAGGCTGGGGGGGTGGGGTCTACTGACCATATGCCTGGGGTAGGCGGCTCCTCAGATAATGCAAAGCAGATTCCTCCCCAGCTTTGTGGCAGCTGGTGGGCAGAAGGCCAGGGGACAAAACTGAACCCCCTTCTGGGTGCAGGAGAACAGAGGCAAAGGGGGCACCTTCGGCCTCCTGCCCCCTGTTTTCTGACTGCCCCCAGCACCCCTGCCCTCACGCTGACCCTCCCAGCTACGCCAGGCTCCCTGCTCTGGGCCCCCTGCCCCAGGCTCCAGAGCCCTCTCCAGCCCCAGCAAAGTCCCCCACTTCTCAGCACATGACCTTGATGGTCTCTGGGGCAACGCCCTCATTCATTCGGGGACCCAGTATTCTTCCCAAGGGAGACCCTCTTCATTCCCACGTGCAGGGGGATTCCTCCCAGGCCTGACTAAAAGTTAGGGCTCTGCACAGTGGTCCCCATTTCCACAGCCCAACTCTACCCTCTGAATCCCCCAACCACGTCGGAAGATGCCAGGAACATTTTCTTAGGGCTCTGTCACGGAAGAATACTCCGGAACATTCCAACTCTCACCCTCCATCTCCCCAGGGCCCTGAGTCCAACCCTCTTCCCACAGCATCCGGGTACTTCCCAATCCCCGTGCCCTCCCGGCAATCCCCGCTCCGGCTGTTTCCAGCAACATTCCCAAAGGGTTCCCGGGAAAGGTAGGACCAGGTCTCCTCCCTGCTCTGAGGCTCTCTTTGGAAAAGTCTGGGAATCCTCCCATCCCCTTCCCCTATTCGAGTGACTCATAGAATCCGGTGGTCCTTGTGCGTCATCCAGTGGGAGCCCAATGTCCCCCTGAGAAGCCCTCCACACTCTCTGGCCTGGGCTCCGGGCTCAACGTCCACATTCCAAGGGCCCAGCCCTACGCCGGGGCCTACGGCTTCAATCAGCAGTCCAGATGGTTCTCATTCTACTCCTACGGACCTTGGGATGCCAGCAGTCAGCGCCGGAGGTGCGGGCCAGGGGCACAGAGCAGCCCAGCTTCCATTGGTCAACCTCGGAGCCCAGGGAGGCCACACGGTCGTGACCTCCTGGAAGATGGTGCGGACAGCCCGGAAGCCAGCCACCTGGGAGCTCCCCTCTCCTCACCCTGCGTACCACTTTAGATTCTTGCTGCAAGAGGGAGAAAACCCAACCCAGGGCGGTTTAAGGGAATGTACTCTCCGTCGGAAGGAAAGGTCTAGGGGTAGGGCCGGCTCCAGGCACAGCTCGATTCAGAGGCTCCAACAACATCCCAGGGCCTAATTTCTTCCTCTCCATTTCTTGCCTTCATTTCCTTCCCTGGACGATTCCCTTGTGGTGATAAGAAGGCTGCAACAGCTTCGGGTCCAGGCCTGTGGGAAAAGGAACGCCTCAGTTCTAGAATCCCCCAGAAAGTCTCCAGGCGTCCTGGGTTCCGCCTGGCCCGTCCCCGTGGCCGTGGAATGGCCATCACTGATTGGCTAAAGTGGAGGTCATACTCCACCCCGAGGCGGGAGTGTCGCCCCTCTTGAAGCATGGGGACCGGTGGGGGGAGCGGAATTGAGTACAGTTACCAAAAGGGGGGCCCCCCTAAAGGACAAATGTAGCCCCCAACCTAGCTCAGCATTTGAGTTTCTTCCTCCTCGCCAGGCAACCCAAGCGAGACTCCACCCCCAGACCCAAGGACGTCTTTCTAGTAAGAAACGCCCTGAAACAACACAGACGTTGAGGTCAAGGGCAGCCAAGAGGCACTGGGGTTCCAAAGGTGGAGGAAGTCTTCATGGCTGCAGGGACCCGAGGAGGAACCTGGAGGGGAGGCTTGACCTGAGCCTTGAACGATGGGCAGGATTTGGATTGTGGGGGGTGGAAAAAATGGAGGGAGACTATTTCGGGCAGAGAAAACAGCTGGAACAAAGACCAAAGAATGAGGACTCAACTTTGACCGGCATAAATAATAAGGGGAACAAGGTGAAGATCAGGCCAGAGCTAGCAGGGACCCCAGTGCCAGCTACTGAAGTTATCTAAGCAGGAGAATGTTCTGGAAGGAGAGGCAGGAAGCCCTGCTGGGAGGCTGGTGCTTCAGGCACGAGAACTAGCCGTGGGGAGGAAAAGACGGGAGCAACTCAGGAAATATTAAGTAGGGAGAATGACCTCGCACTGGCACCGGATGGGATGGGAAGCAGCACGGCGGAGAGGAGTCTCCGTGACTCCCCGTCTCCAGCTTTGGCAGCCGAGGACATGATGGTGCTGTGTTGTTTATCCAGTCGGCAGCCGGGGAGGACGAGCAGGCTTTCGTGGAAGATCTTGCACTCCCCTTTTAAGTGTGAGAAGCCTGGGGGCCATTCAGGGGAGAAAGGCAGGAGGCATTCGGTTATCCATGTCAGGAGCAGGGAAATTCCAGGGCTAAGGTGGAATGTTTTTAATCATCTGCCAGCCCCTGGGTGAGGTCCCCACTGGACAGAAGGAGAGAGAGCCCTGGGACAGGCCTGCTGAAGTGCCCGAGAAGAAGGAGACAGAGATGATCAAGAAGGGCCAGTGAGTGAGCGCCTGGACCTTGCAGCATCAAGGAAGTCTACGAAGAGAGCAAGTTACCAGGAGGAGGTGCAGGTGATCCCCAATGCCAGAGCTATGGGGACACCTGGGGGGGGGACTGGGATGAGCCACTGGATTGGAGGAGGGTGTGCAGGAGACAGATGGCGGTGGCCAGAGGAAAAGGCAGTAGGTGAGACAGTGGAGGCCCTATATAGCTTCTCCTAGAAGCTTTGCTGAGAGGGGAAAGAGATAGGGTTGGCCTGGACGAGGGACTTTGCTGTGGGGAGCAAGAGGAAGGAGGTGATCTCCATGGTCAAGGAGGGCTGACCTTGAGCCATCCCTCTCCTCTTGGACACCAGAGCCTGGCTCCATCAGCCCAGCCCCTCTGTGTGATGCTCCACAGCCTGGAGGGGCCAGGCCAGCAAAGGGGATGTGCTTTGGTCCTCAGGGCCCTACCCCTCTTGTTGCCCCAACCGTCTCGCCCTCTATCCCCCACGCATTTCTTGGTCCTCCTCACATCCACCTCACTGCCCCCGGTGCAGGATTAATTGGCAAGAGCCAGTGCCTCGTTCTCAAGGAGCTCAAAGTTCAGTTAAACGGAAGAGGGAAATTGTCTGAAAATCTAAATGGGATCGGATTCTGCCCGGAGAACCACAGCCCAGATCCCCTGTCAAAATGCCACTTCTTTTGAGACTTTACTAACAGCCACTGGGCTCTGTGAGTGAGGGCCTCGCCCCAGCCCTTCCAGGGGGTGACCGGCTGAAAGCCAGGGCAGGAGTGAAAAAGCCCCCAGCATCACATTAGATTCATGCGGAAGCCACCTGGCCGGCTCTGGGCACCAAGGCCCACCTCTTCCTGGGGTCACACATGGGCTGGGCATGTGTCCAGAGAGTGCCACATGCCTGTCAGGCTGAGGCCTGCCTCGCGCCTCTCCAGGGAAGCTGCCAGAAGCCCCGGAGCAAGGCAAACCAGAAGAGTGACTCAGGCGGGGGGCGGGCCTGGGGCGGGAAGGCTGCAGTCCGGGCCAGATCGGGGCATTCCCCCCCCCCCACTCCCCAGCACCAGGTGCAGGCTAGTCAAGGGACACGAGAGGGAGCATGGGTGCCAGGGGTGGGGACTTGGCTCCCCCATCTGGGAGCGTGCTACACTTAATAGGAGGGAAGTCACCTTGGCAGACTGGCATAGAGGCTGTCTCAGGCTGACCCACACTCAGAGTTGGTGCCTCGATGCCAGGCAGTCCTCCGTCAACAAAGAGTCTCTATCGAGGAAGGGCTGGTGCAAAGGGCTGGTCTGGGGAGGCGGGTAGTCTGGAGTAGGGACCGGAATTCAGACAGAAGGATGGAGGGTGAAAATAAGCTGACCCCATTCGAATATTTCCAAAGGCTCATTCCTCTTCCAGAATCCCCTGCCCCCTCCCACAGAGTGGCAGGGACAGCTGGAACCCACCAGGGGAAGAAGAAAGGGGATCCCAGTTCAGAGCCTGATGTCTTAACCTTGATACGACCACCAGCACCCCCTCCCCTCTGCTCCCAGCCCCCCACCCAGGCTGCAGGAGGCTGGCACCACTGGGAGCCTGGCATGGAGCCACATAGGTCAGCCCCGGTGCGGGGGATAGACTGGCATGGCCACTCACCAATCCTGTGCCTGGACCCCTCTGCACATCCCCACCTGCCCACTACTCTGCCTGTCACCCTGCTGGTCCACAGAGACTCCTCGGGGTTTGAGACCTCAATTTGGGATTCAGATAAGCCTGCCTTTTCAAGACATCCCACCCCTCCCAAACCCGGGCTCTCCTGGATCCTACTGGGCAGCCCCACACGGACTGTCCCTGGGCCCCTAAAATGAAGGCTCTGTGCCCCAGCCAGAACACTCCTCACACCCTTGCTGCTGCTCATTTTGCCTCTATCACCCAAGGGACACAAGTGGAAAGAAAGTGAGTGTTCAGAGTCACAGTGTCTGGGATCTTGGGCCCGGGGGTAAGTATCCTGACAGAGCCTTTGTTTCCCCACTGTAAAATGGGAATAGACGGCATCTACCTGGGAGATTTGCTGCGAGACTTAATGTTAATATATGGGAGGCTAGAGCTAGCATAGCCCTGGGGCCCAGTGGGTATCTGAGTCATCATCATCCCCACCCCGGCATCAGAGGCCCCGTAGGAACCCCACGCTGCCCTTCCAGCCTTGCTGTGCCTGCTGCCTGTGGGACTGTCTCCTCAGTCCTTTCCAGCTCCTCAAGGAAGCCCTCCCAGACCTCCTTCTCAAAATGCCTCCGGATCTCCTCAGCGCCTCGCATAGAAAGGACCTTACTTCATTTGGGGTCCTTGCTTCATATCTTCTATTAGATTTGTATCTTTATAGCTTTAAGAAATTTTTTATTAAATTCTAAGCTGACTCCTCTCTGCAACCCATCCTATCCTCACTGTGTCCCCCTTCCCCCAGCACTTGGGGGCTCACGAGGTGCCCCAAACCCGGGGATGCCGATCGCCTTCCTCTTCCCTGGATCGAGCCCAGCCCATCTCCCTTCCACCTGCCTGGACCCACTTCCACACGGAGACCTCACACCATCCAGTGAGGACACTGCCATTCAAGGGGAACCCGAATGGTACTCGGAGAGAGAGAGCAGAGAGAGAAGCACATGAACGCCGGCCAGCCCTGTGATTTAATCCAGCTTGACACGGTTTGGCAAAAGCCAGTCACAGTTGTCCCTCTGGTTCCAGCCAGGCCGGCAGCTCTCGCCTTCCCCCATTCTTGGCTGACGATGTGGAGAAGGAGAAGCCACCCACAGACACCCGTTTGTAAGACGGACGTAGCCTGGGCCTCCGGGCTGGAGCTGGAGGAAGGCTGTGGGTGGGGGGAAGTAAAGTGGGGGACAGTTCGGAGTTGGGCTGCAGCTGACGCAGCCGTGGAGACTAATGCATCAGACACCTGTTTGCTTTCCGGGCTGCTCTCCCCCACCGAACCCCCACACAACCCCTTTTAGACTTTTACTAAGGTCCCTTCATTTAACCTGAACCGTAAGCTCTGTGGTAACAAGGGACTGGCTCTTACTGATTAATCCCGCACACCTCACGCTGTGCCTGATGAACAGCTATTTGCACAACCACCCCACTCTATAGATGAGCAAATTGAGGCTCAAAGAGTATAGTGACTCTCCCAAGGTCACACCATGGATGTATAGCAGAGATGGGAACCCATTTGAGACGTTCGCCTCAAAACACCCTGGACCCTTGTCACCGTCCCCTGGGGGCAGGGGTCTCAAGGGCAAGGTATTGCTGCAAACAAACTCCCAAAGCTCAAAAAGGTCTGGAGGATTCCAGGGCAGAAAGCAGGCTCCTTTGGCCTGCCCCCAACCTCACCTGCATGTACCCCGGTTCTCCCAAACTGACCTCCCAGCTTAGAAGGCCCTGAGCAAGGTCACTCACCACAGACCAGAGGAGCTTCTGTCCGGTTTTATAGCAAACCCCCACCGCTCCCCCTTCCCGTGCTGCCCTGGTTCTGTGGGGAGGACCCAGGACCCCTGCAGCCAGTGAGGCCCATGGAAGGCTGTGCAGGGGTCTGGTCTGCAGGTTCCAGTCTGTCTCACACTCTGAGCCATCCCTGTGTAAAAGCTCCTATCCCTCCCTTCTGCTTTAGGTTTAACCTCAGTGTCTTCTGCTCTTTAGAGTAGATTTTAAAAACGTGTAGAGCAACTGCTAAGAAGCCCCCAGACTGAGGAAAGGCATGGTTCTTGTCTCGGATCAACTCCCAGTCTGATGGTAGAAACAGGTCCCACACGGAGGACAGCAGAGAGACCAAGAGCGGTGGGCATCCATGCAGGGGATGAGGGAGGCAGAGGGAAGTCCACGTGGATGGACTGGTCAGCAGCAAAGAAGGGTTGGGTGGGAGGGGGGAGTGTTTTTGGCCCGCGGAAAGGCCTGAGGGAGAAGCGGAGGCTTGCGTGGGTGGGGACAGAGGCCGCCTGCCAGGACCAGCAGAGGGAGCCGAGGTGGGGGAGTGGGCAGGACCCTGGCCCTGGGAGCCCCAGATCCTGGACTGGGCTCCTTCTGAGAAACATAAGCCTGGGGGCCCTCCCCCTTCCCAAGGCTCCGGTGCTAAAAAGCCCACGACAGTTACGACTTCAGGAGGGTAAAGAGCCTGAGAAACGAATCGCAGACCATATGGATTTGTTTCCTGGGTTTAAAAAAAATCCCTCTAATTAGGCCGGGAAAAGCCATTGGCCTCTGTCTCGAGGCCCCTGGATTCAATTACCGCCCAGCTTCCCCCACTTGGGCCGAGACCCTCCCCACCTCCTCCACGCACGAGGTCAGGGCTGGGTGCACTGAGCAGGGTGGCCAGAGGGAAATGGGGGGACACAGGGTTTATATTCATTTCTGATGATTCCATATTAAATCCCAACCCAGCACCCCCCCCCAGTCCCCTCACCCCTCCCAACCCCTAGTCCCCACCCCAGCCCCTTTGTCTTCCCACCAGTCCCCCCTCCCCCAACCCTAGCCTCCTTGTCCCCCCCCAGCCCCCTCATCTGCTAGGCTCTGGGAGGGCCAAGGTCTTGGGGCAGGACCTCCTTGGATTCCCTTCCCTTCTGCCAGGAAAACTTCTTGACCTCAGAAGAAAAAGGAATCTTTGAGCAAGTTGAGGGCTGTAATTATGGGTGTTTTCCAAAAAAGAATGTTTTAAGAGTTGGTGTAATACCTTTTCTACAATAAATCGAAATAAGCCATGAAAAAGTCCCTTACTCCTCCACCTGTGCTCTGGATTCTCTCAGAGTCTGTCCCCTTAGTCTATAAACACTCTCCCACTTCCCTCATCCTATAAACACCTTCTCTGAGCCCCGCCACCCTCAGGCTTCTGTCCTCTCACCTTCCCGTCAAACTCCAGATTCTGGGAGAAAGACGTTCACTCCGTCCTCCCTCCTGCTCTCAACCAACAGCACCCTGCTCTCCTCCCACCCCAGATGGCCCCCCTCTTTGTGTGATCCAGTGGGGCCTCCAGAGACTCACCCTCCCAGCGTCTAAGGAAGGGCCTCACCTTCCCTGGACTGCTGCCTCTCTGATACAGGTTACCTGTCCTCGAGGCCAGAGCTTCGGGGTCCCCTGCTGGGCCTTCCCCTCTCTCTAGGCCATGCTGTCTTCCTAGCTCATAGGATCTACTGCCATGGTGACCCCTGTGTCTATTACCTCAGCACCCCCTCTCTCCTACACCCGATTTGCCGGCTACCTATAAAAGCCAACATCTCAAACTCCACACGCTCAAAATGCAGCAAGAATTCCTCTTTATCTGCATTGCCCCTCCAAAACCAAAACAACAGTAACGAAAATTCTGCCCCCAGTGCTCTGTTCTTTTTTGTGTAATTAACAAACTTGATTTTTTTTAGAGCAGTTTTAGGTTCACAGCAACATTGAGTGGAAATACCAAGAGTTCCCACATACTCTCTGTCCTCGCAACACACGTCCGTCCCTACTATTTGCATCCCACACACCGCATGTGCGTTACAATGGATAAAACTACACTGACACATCATGTCACCCAAAGTCCATATCTACACTAGAGCTCACTTTCTGTGTTGTACATTCTGTGGGTTTGGACAAATGTATAATGACATGGATCCACCACTGTAAGTATCAAGAAACTGCGAAATCATCTTCCAAAGTGGCCATACCATTTTTGCGCTCCTGCCAGGAATGAATGAGAGTCCCTGTTGCTCACCAGCATTTGGTGTATCCATGTTTTGGATTTGGGCTGATCTAATAGGTGTGGAGTGGTGTCTCACTATTTTGATTTGCGCTTTCCTAATGACATATGATGTGGAACATCTTTTTGTATGCTTGCTTGCCATCTGTATAGCTTCTCTGGTGAGGTGTCTGTTCAGGTCTTTTGCCCATTTTGAATTGGGTTGTTCATTTTCTTATTGTGGGCTTTTAAGAGTTCTTTGTATATTTGGGGTAACAGTTCTTTATCAGATGTGTCTTTTGAAAGTATTTTCTCCCAGTCTGTGGCTCATCTTCTTGTTCTCTTGACATTGCCTTTCACAGAGCAGAAGTTTTAAATTTTAATCAAATCCAGCTCATCAATGATTTCTTTCTCGGGTTGTGCTTTTGGTGTTGTATCTAAAAAGTCAGCAGCAGGGCACCTGGCTGGCTCAGTCAGTGGAGCATGCGACTCAATCTTGGGGTTGTAGGTTTGAGCCCCACATTTGGTGCAGAGATTACTTCAAAAGAAAATCTTTAAAAAATAAAAAGTCATCACCATACTCAAGGTCAACTAGGTTTTCTCCTGTGCTTTCCTCTAGGAGTTTTATAGCTTCACACTTAACATTTAGGTCTATGATCCATTTTGACTTAATTCTTGTGAATAATGTAAAGTCTGTCTAGATTCATGTTTTTGCACGTGGATGCCTCTGTTGTTCCAGCACCATTTGTTGAAAAGACTATGCTTCCTCCATTGTATTGCCTTTGTTCCTTTGTCAAAGATCAGTTTGCTGTATTTATATGACTCTGTTTCTGGGCTCTCTGTTCTTTTCCTTGATTTATTTCTCCATTCCTTTGCCAATACCACACTGCTTTGATTACCATAGCTTTATAATTAAGTCTTGACGTCAAGTATTAGTCTTCCGACTTGTTTTTCTCTTTTAATACCGAGCTGGCTACTCTGGGTCTTTTGCCTTTCCACATTAAATTTCAGAATCATGTTGTTGATATCCAAAAAATAATGCTGGTATTTTGATTAAGATTATGTTGAATCTATAGATCAAGTTGGGAAGAATTGAGATCTTGGCAAAACTGAGCTTTTTAATCAATGAACATGGAATGTCTCTCCATTTATTTAATTCTTCTTTGATATCTTTCATCAGAGTTTTGTAGCTTTCCTCATATAGATCTTATACATATGTTGTTAGATTTATATCTAAGTATTTCCTTTTGGGGGATGCTAATGTAAATGATGATGTGTTTTTAATTTCATCCATTGCTGGCATATAGGAAAGTGATTGCCTCTTGTATATTAACCTTGTATTCTGCAATTACTTATTAGTTTCAGGAGTTTTATTGTCAATTCTTTCAGATTTTCTGCATAGATGATCATGTTATCTATGAACAAAGTTTGATTTCTTCCTTCTCAATACCTTTTATTTCCTTCTCTTGTTTACTGCAGTAGCTAGGACTTCAGGACAGTGTTGAAACACAACGATGAGAGAAGCATCCCTGCCTTGTTTCTGATCTTAATGGCTTCCAGTTTCTCACTGTTAAGTGTGATGTTAGCTATAGGTTTTTGCAGATGTCTTTCTCCAGTAGAGGAAGTGCCCCTCTATTTCTAATTTACTGAGAGGGTTGTCTTTTTTTTTTTTTTTTTAAATCATGAACGGGTGTTGAGTTTTGTCAAATGTTTTTTCTATAACTATTGATACTATCTTGTAACTTTTCTTGAGCCTGTTGATGTGATGGATTACATTAATTGATTTTCAAATACTAAACCAGCCTTGCATATCTGAGATACATCCTACTTGGTCATGGTGTATAATTCTTTTTATACATTGCTGGATTTGATTTGCTAATATTTTCTGAGGATTTTCACATCTGTGTTCACAAGAGATACTGGTCTGTGTTTTCTTTTCTTGTAACGTCTTTGTCTGGCTTACATATTTGGGTAATGCTGGTCTCATAGAGTTGGTTAGAAAGTATTCCCCAATCTTCTGTCTTCAGGAAGAGATTGCAGAGAAATGGTAAAACTTCTTCCTTAAAGGTTAAAATTCACTCATGTGGCCCATCTGGGCCTAGTGGTTTCTGTTTTGAAAGGTTATTGTTGATTCAATCTCTTTAATAGAGATAGGCCTATTCAAATTGTCTACTAGTACTCTGCTCTTAACTGATGACACTTCTACCCATGCAGGTTTAGGGTCTTGGTTATCATTGACTCCACCTCACCCCTATTTCTAACTGCAAACTGAGTAGCAACTACCTTGGTTCAGGTCTTCCCCCCACCCTCCAGAGTAACCAAGAGTTTGGAAGCCAGGTTCTAGGAGACTAGAAGGGTTGTTCTGACACTACTACTTATAAGTTGTGTGACCTTCAACAAGACACTGAACTCTCTGATCTGTTTCTTCGTCCATAAAATGATGAGAGCTCGTTGTCACAGTCCTATTGGATCATAGCACACCACATGGCTCTGCAGTGAGTGATATTTACATGGTCAGATGCTGGTTTTGGTTTTTGTTGTTTTTAGACAAGGACCAACTTTTAGACAAATCACAGAGGACTTGTCTATGGTTGCAGCCTAGAAGGTAAATGTTAATGACTTGATGTCAAAAGTATAGCTCATAGTGGCTGGAAGGTGGAAGGGAGAGAAGATAGGTGGGGATCAACGTGGAGAATGAAGAGATACCATCTATCATGGGCTGAACAAGCAGTAAAGATCCTGATGTGCGATGTTTGATGTTGCACAGGTGAGGCGTGGAGGGTGTGAGAACAGTGGAGTGTGAACACATTTGGGAGGGGAAGAGGGACGGGGAGGTTGAGAGCCAAATTCTCACCAGTCCTAAGGGGCAAACAATCAATAATATCTAAAGTTGACAGGTCAAGGAAGAGAACTGAAATGTTTTAAAATGACAGTATAAAAATTAGAGATAAGAGGACAATCACCAGAGTAGCTAAAAATAAAAATGATTCAAAAGTTTCCCTGGGGAGCAGGATCCCAGATGGGACAGGGAGAAGTTGTTTTTCACTTTAATCCCTTCTTCGCTCTTTAATTTTTCAACCATATGCATATTTTAATTAGTTAAAATAAAAGTGCTTAAATAAATCATCTTAATTAAAAATTTTGGCTGAAGGATATTTTTAGTTTTCCTTTAAGATTGTTTTGTTTGTTTATTGAGGTATAACTGACATATAAGAAGCTACACAGATTTAAAGTGTATTACTTAACAGTTTTTTTTTTAAGAAATTTTTTTTTTTTAAGAATTTATTTATTTATTTGACAGGGAGAGACACAGCGAGAGAGGGAACACAAGCAGGGGGAGTGGGAGAGGGAGAAGCAGGCTTCCCGCAGAGCAAGGACCTGGATTTGGGGCTCGATCCCAGGACCTGGGATCACGACCCCAGCCAAAGGCAGACGCTTAACCACTGAGCCACCCAGGCGCCCCTATTTAATAGTTTTGACATATGTATACAACTGTGAGACTCTCACCACAATCAGGATAGGGCATATGTCCATCACCCCCAAGAGTTTCTCATGCCCTTTGTAATCCCTCCTTCCCCGCACCCAGTGCAACTACTGATCTGCTTTCTGTTACTAAGGTTAGTTTCTATTTTCTAGAATTTTACAAAAATGGAATCATCTAGCATCTAGCATGCACCTTTTTTGGGGGGGTAGGTCTGGCTTCTTTCATTCAGTATAATTATTTTGAGATTCTTCCTTGTTGTTGCCAGAATCAATAGTTTATTCTTTTTTACTGCCCAATCATATTCCATTGCATGGGTGTGCTACAATTTGTTTATTCTTGTTGAAAGGAATATTTGTGTTGTGTCTCGATTTTGACTATTATAAGTAAAGCTGCTATGAACCTTCATGTGTGGGTCTTTGTATGGACATCTATGTTTCCTTTTCTCTTAGATAAACACTGAGGGGGTGGAATGGTTGGATCATATGGCAGGTATATATTTAACTTTTAAGAAACTCTTGGGATGCCTGTGTAGCTCAGTTGGTTGAACGACCAACTCTTGGTTTCAGCTCAGGTCATGATCTCATGGGATGTGGGATGGAGCCCACAGCTTTGTGCTCAGCAGGGAGTCTGCTTGAAGATTCTCTCCCTCTGCCCCTCCCCCCACTCAAGGGCATGCACTCTGTCTCTAAAATAAATAAATAAATCTTAAAAAAAAAAAAAAGGAAACTCAAACTGCTTTCCAAAGTAGTTGTACCATTTTCATTCCCACTAATAGTGCATGAGAGTCCCACTTCCTCTGTGTTCATGTTGATGCTTAGTATGATCAGTTTCATTTTTAAAAAATTTTAGCTGTTTATAGGTGTGTAGTGGTATTTCACTGTAGTTTTAATTTGCATTTCCCTAATGACTAATAGTGTTGAACACTTTTCATCTACTTATTTGCCATCCATATGTCTTCTATATCAAAATGTCTAACTCTTTTGCCCACTTTTTATTGGGTTGTATGTTTTCTTATTGTTAAGTTTTGAGAGCTCTTCATATGTTTCTGAATATAAGTCCTTTATGAGATACATGTTTTGTGAATATTTTTCTTGTCTTTTTAAAAAATAAGACTTTTATTTTAGAACACTGTTAGATTTACAGAAAAAAAAATTATACAGAGTTCCCATATATCACATACCCAGTTTCCCCTATTATTAAATCTTACATCAATATGGTACATTTGTTACAATTAATAAACCAGTATTGATACAGTAATATTAATGAAAACCCATACTTTATTCAGATCTCCTTAGTTTTTGCCTAATGCCATTCTTCTTTTTTAAAGAAAGATTTTATTTATTTGAGAGAGAGAGAGAGACAGACAGACAGAGAGCACATGAGCAGGGGGAGGGGCAGAGGGAGAGGGAGAGAGAGAATCTCAAGCAGACTCCACGTTGAGTGTGGAGCCGGACATGGGGCTTGATCTCAAGACCGTGAGATCATGACCAGAGTCAAAATCAAGAGTCGGACACTTAATTGACTGAGCCACTCAGGCACCCCCCTAATGTCCTTTTTCTATTCCAAGTTCTCATACAGGATACCCCATAGTAGTCAAGTTCTCCTTAGGCTGTAGCAATGTCTCAGACTTTCCTTGTGTTGATGACCTTGACATTTTTTAGGAGTACTGGTCAAGTATTTTGTAGACTGTCCCTCCATTGGGATTTCTCTGATGTTTTTCTCATGATTAGACTGGGGTTATGGGTTTGGGGGAAGAAGTGCCATTTTTAGCATATCATATCAAGGGTACATACTAATAACATTGCTTATCACTGTTTCTGTTAACCTTGATCACCCAGCTGAGATAATGTTTGTCAGGTGTTTCCGCTGTAAA
Organism: Leptonychotes weddellii; assembly: GCF_054177405.1. NCBI lineage: Eukaryota > Metazoa > Chordata > Mammalia > Carnivora > Phocidae > Leptonychotes > Leptonychotes weddellii. Next base: position 22,124,751 of record NC_138383.1, read on the forward strand.
ATTACTCCTTCTCCCAACCCCCACTTTCCATACTGGACTCTTAGGAAAGAGCCCACACTTCAAGAATAGGAAACTATGCTTCACCTCAAGTGGGACATATATATAAATTATTTGGGCTTCTTCTACATGGATGTTATGTCTCTTTTCCCCCATTTATTCACTTATTCAATAATTTATTGATCTCAGTATGGATTCATGGATATTTATTTTATGCTTTGAGTTATAATTCAGTACTACTTTACTTATTTTGTTGCTCAAATTATTCCAGCTTTGGTCATTGCGAGCTCTTTCAGTTAGGTCCTATTTTCCTTTGACATACCATGACTGAGGGTTCTTATTTGTTTGTTTATTTGTTTTGCTTTGTTTTGTTTGAGCACTTTTTTACCTCTGGCACCAAGATTCTCTAGGCTTAACTGGTGTATCTCCTGCCCAGTTCTTAAAATCAGCCATTTTTTCCCTCCAAGAACCCCTGGTTCCTTTTGTTGGAGAATGGTATTAGAAATTAAGATCTGGAGACATTTGCGAACGTCTTATCAGATAAAGGTCTAGTATCCAAAATCTATAAAGAACTTATCAAACTCAACACCCCAAAAAAACAAAAAATCCAGTCAAGGAATGGGCAGAAGACATGAACAGACATTTCTCCAAAAAAGACATACAGGGGCGCCTGGGTGGCTCAGTCATTAAGCGTCTGCCTTCAGCTCAGGTCATGATCCCAGGGTCCTGGGATCGAGCCCCGCATCGGGCTCCTTGCTCCACGGGAAGCCTTCTTCTCCCTCTCCCACTCCCCCTGCTTGTGTTCCCCTCTCTTGGCTGTGTCTCACTCTGTCAAATAAATAAATAAAATATTTAAAAAAAAAAAGACATACAAATTGCCAACAGACACATGAAAAAATGTTCAACATCACTCAGCATCGGGGAAATACAAATCAAAACCACAACGAGATACCACCTCACGCCAGTCAGAAAGGCTAAAATTAACCACTCAGGAAATAATAGATGTTGGCGAGGATGCAGAGAAAGGGGAACCCTCTTACACTGCTGATGGGAATGCAAACTGGTGCAGCCACTCTGGAAAACAGTATGGAGGTTCCTCAAAAAGTTAAAAATAGAGCTACCTTATGACCCAGCAATTGCACCACTAGGTATTTATCCAAAGGATACAAACATAGTGATTCGAAGGGGCACATGCACCCCAATGTTTACAGCAGCAATGTCCACAATAGCCAAAATATGGAAGTAGCCCAGATGTCCATTGACAAGTGAATGGATAAAGAAGATGTGACACACACACACACACACACACACACACACACACACACACACAGGAATATTACTCAGCCATCAAAAAGAATGAAATCTTGCCATTTGCAATGATGTGGATGAAACTAGAGGGTATTACGCTAAGCAAAATAAGTCAGTTAGAGAAAGACAAATACCATATGATTTCACTCATTTGTGGAATTTAAGAAAAAAAAAAACAGATGAACATAGGGGGAGGGAAGGAAAAATAAAACAAGAGGAAAACAGAGAGGGAGACAAACTATGAGAGACTCTTAACTCTAGGAAACAAACTGAGGGTTGCTAGAGGGGTGGGGTTGAGGGGATGGGGTCACTGGGTACTGGACATTAAGGGGGACACCTGATGGAATGAACACTGGGTCTTGTATGCAACTGATGAATCACTCAATTCTACCTCTGAAACTAATAATACACTATATGTTAAGAAAAAAAAAAGAAATTAAGATCTGGGCACTAAGTGTGCTCATTTCTAATTTGGTGTGGTTACTTCAAGGGGCTCTCAGTTGACAGAACAGCAAAATATATGTACCCTAACCCTTGTAGATAAATATGTCTATAAATATTTCTACAGGTAACCATCTGTATCTATATTAAGCTAAACATACAGTAATGCCTCCACCTCTAATCCATAAATCATCCTATCATTCTAACCCCCTCTCCTTGCTTACCTACACCACTACACGGTGAGACACCTGGCCTTTCAGGTCTGCCATGCATTTCCCTTGAGTTCAATTCCCGGATACATCTATACCGGTATCAGAATTGTTAACTTGTACCTCTGTGGGCAAGAACTATCTACTAGAGGGGCGCCTGGGTGGCTCAGTTGGTTAAGCGTCTGCCTTCGGCTCAGGTCATGATCCTGGGGTCCTGGGATCGAGCCCCGCATCGGGCTCCCTGCTCGGCGGGAAGCCTGCTTCTCCCTCTCCCACTCCCCCTGCTTGTGTTCCCTCTCTTGCTGTGTCTTTCTCTGTCAAATAAATAAATAAAATCTTAAAAAAAAAAAAAGAACTATCTACTAGAGTGCAGTTCTAATACACAGTTTCTGTTGCTATTAGTCTCACAGATGCTACTCATTTCCAAAGTGACTTAGAACAGCACCTTCTCTCCCCATCTCCTTTTGTGATGTTGTTTGATACATTTGTAATAGATGCTTTTGTCACATTCTGCATTCTTTCCTGAGATCTCCCAATCGCCACATTCTGCATTCTTTCCTGAGATCTCCCAACCTCCTAAATGATTTTTAAAATTCGCATACAGGGCTCTTCACTTTCTGTAGAGTTCCATGGGGTTGACAAATGCACAGTGGCATCATGGCGGTGTGAGAGTTGTGATAGTTTCATCAGCCTAAGACGAAATCCTCTGTGCTTCCACCATTCAATCCTTCCTTCTTCCCCCACAACCTCTTTGCAAACATTGATATTTTCACCATCACCATAATTTTGCCTTTTCCAGAATCATCTAATTGGAATCTTATGTAGCCTTTTTAGACTAGTCTCTTTGACTTAGAAATATACATTTAAAATTCATCCATATCTTTTCTTTATCACTGAATAATAATCCTCTGGAGATATATATATATATATATATATCTCCAGTTTGTTTATCCACTCACCCTTTGAAAACATCTTGATCGGTTCCAGTTTCGGGCAATTATAAAGCTGCTAAAACATGTGTGTGGACATAAAGTTTTCAAGTCAGTTGGGTAAATGGTTCCGAGTGTGATTGCTGGATCATATATTTAGCTTTGTAAGAAACTGCCAAACTGTCTTCCAAAGTAGCTGTACCACTTTGCATTCCCACCAGCAGTGAATGAGAATTCCTCTTGCTCCCCATCCTTGCCAGTAATTGGTGGTGTCTGTTTTTAAAATTGGAGCCAATCTAATAGGTGTCTTGTTTTTGTTTTAGTTTGCAATTCCCTAGTGACATATATGTTGAGTATCTTTTCCTATGTTTACTTGCCATTTGTGTATTTTCTTTGGGGGTGGTGTCCGTCCAGATTTTTTGCCCATTTTTTAATTGGTTTGTTTTCTTGTTGAGTTTTAAGACTTCTTTGTATATTTTGGATACAAGTCATTTTTCAGAAATACATTCTGTAAATATTTTCTTCCCAGTCTGTAGCCTGTCTTTTCATTCTCCTAACAGTGTCTTCAAAAACAAGATTCGTATTTTAATCAAGTCCAAGTTAGCAACTTGCTTTTTCACAGATCCTGGTTTTGGGGTCATAGCTAAGAAATCTTTGCCTAACCCAAGTTATAAAATAAACAATATCTTATTAATATCAATCATTAATATTTTATTAATAAAATTAAAAATACTTTCTCTTATGTTTTTTCCTAGAAATTGTATAATTTTAAGTTTTACTATTAAGTAAAACTTTATGACAAATTTTGAGTTTGTTTTTGTATATGCTGTGATATGTGCGTCAGTTTTTTGTTTTTTGCTTTTTGTTTTTTTGCATATAGATATCCACTTGTTCTAGCACCGTTTGTTAAAAAGACTGTCCTTTCTCCACTGAATTGCCTTGGTGCCTTTGTCACCAATCAGTGGCCCATACATGTGTGGGTTATTTCTGGACTCTATTCTGTTCCACTGGTCTATTTGTCTATCTTTACACCAATACCATATTGTTTTGATTATTATAGCTCTACAATAAGACTTGAAATCGGGTAGTGTTTGCTCTCCAACTTTGTTCTTCTTTTTTCTTTTTTTAAGGTTTTCATTTGTTTATTTAAGTTATCGCTACACCCAACGTGGGGCTCGAAATCACGACCCCGAGATCCAGAGTCACACGCTCCACCCACTGAGCCAGCCAGGCACCTCGTTCTTCTTTTTCAAAAGCAGGTCCAGAGCAGCACTTGGTCTAGGGCTAATTATTCCCCATTCCTGGGTAGTCTCCCCAACGCTGCATGGGTTGTGAGCTTTTCCAGTCCAGCTGGTGAGAACAGACACTCTTGCCAGATGGGCACTCCTTTCGGAGGAGAGATCATCTTTTCCAGCCTTGGGTCGTTTCCTCACCCACGTGTGCTGGTCAGTACTCAGCCTAACACTCAAGGGGTCCCCTCTACAGATCTGGGGGTACCCTCTGTGCAGACCTCTCCTCCCGGGTACTCTCTCCTGCCAACTCTAGACGCCATGTGCCTAGCTCTCCACCACCCACCCCCAGACTCTCACTTCTACCCCTCCTCTCTGGGAGCCCCTCTACCCCCCTGCCTGGGCCCTGCCTTGGTCTCTCCCCCTGGGCCACAGCCTGGACACCCTCTCCAGGCAGGAAGCTGGGGGATCAGAGGGTTCAACTTGTTTCCTTGTTTCCTATCCCTCGGGGATTACTGTCGTGGCCTGACCTTGTTTCACACATTCTGTCTGTCTGGTTGTTTTGGTTGTATTTGGGAGGGAGGGCAAACATAATGCCTGTTACTCCGTCCGGGGCAGAAGCTAAGGGAGTGTAAAGTCTCTTCCATCTTGAAATCTCACCGTTAATTAAGACTCCTGGCTGATCTCCCTGTGCCACACCGGTCTCCTTGCTAAGTCCAAGGAGACTCTGCCGGGGCGCAGGAGGGGGAGATGGGTTGGGCAGGATGAACTGTGCAGGGCTTGGAGGCAGGGGTGGGCCAGGGGCTACGGGCAAATAAGAAGTAGGAGAGCAGCCCCCCGGAGGAGCAGAAAGGGAGGGCAGAGCCAGATTTTCCTGGGCCCAGAGGTGCTTCCTCCCTCCAGGAGGCGGAGGGGAGCCCCTGTTGTGTGAGAGCCTCTGGCCTGGAGATTTCACGGGAGTCCAGAGCTCCCACCTCGTGCCCCGCGTGGCGCCAAGGACTGGGGGGCAGGGGGCAGCTCACAGTAAGTATTTTATTGCGCCCCTGAAGATTCTGAGGGCGGGGGGTGGTGTGGCCCTATCGTGTCAGCCTGGCAACTTGCTGAAGGTGCACCCCCTGGAGATTCGGGTTCAGTGGGGCTGGGCCTCGGAGCCCCAGGTGATTCTCGTGGTCTGGGATTCCATCTTGAGAAGCACTGTTCCATGCAGTGGGCGTCTGTCACCCACAATTTTTTTTTTTTAATTTACTTGAGAGAGAGCGAGTGAGCACAAGTGGGGTCAGCAGCAGAGGGAGAGGGAGCAGCAGGCCTCCCGCGGAGCAGGGAGCCCGATGCAGGGCTCGATCCCAGGACCCTGGGATCATGACCTGAGCCGAAGGCAGATGCTTAATGACTGAGCCACCCAGGCGCCCCATGTCACCCACAATTTACTGGGAAAGTGGCAGGCCGGGTAGTCTCTGTGCTCTGGGAATCTCCCAGTCAGGAGCCCAGTGGGACATCGAGGTCTGGGAAGAGCACTGGCTGATGGGGAGGGAAGGAGCCCAGGCAGGCAGAGGTAAGCCTGCAGGGGACGCTGTAGGCACCCTTTCAAGTCCCTGGTGTCCTGGGCTCTCTCCCATCCCAGATCTTATCTTTGGGTGCCTGTCCCTGGACGGAGCTTTCTCCGGGGCGCCTCAGGATCCCTGGGGCAGGAGAAGGGGGGGCAGATCAAAGGGCAGGCGCCTGACAAGGGAATCTGAGATGCTTTCTTTGTCTGCATCCCGGAGAGGCCCTGCCTGAGACAGGATGGATGGGAGCCCTGGGCCAGGGGCTGGGGAGGGGGGTGCGAGCAGAGAAACACAATCCTGGGGTATTCACTGCGGACAAAAGGGTTTGGAGAGGGGGTCAGTCTCCCCTCACCAGCTGCTCTGGCGGGAGGCTTCCAACAAGGTCTTGGGACATCTGGGTCAGGTTCTCTTCAGGGGCAGAGAAGACCCAAAGGGGGTAGCGTTTGCACCCCTATTGCACCCCTATTGCACCCAGGTTACTCACATCCAGGAGGAAGCCTAGGAGCAGAGCTGGGGAGGGGGTGATGCAGTAGGAAGTAGACCCCTCCCAGATTCTCCAGCCCCAGACACCCCTGACATCCTTGTCCCTCCTGGGAGAGCAGACCAGCCACTTGGGTGTAACACTATCCCTAGGCTCTGGGCTCCCCCACATCTGGAGCCCCAGCTGCCGACCCACCATGGAGGCTGTGAACTCTTCCCCTGAAGCCTGCCTGGTCCCAACAACAGGAGAAGAGCCGAGGGGAGCAGCAGCTGTGTGTGCTGGGCTGTCTGGGCCATAGGCAGGCGCCGGGGTTCTCCAGGGGGGCCGGAAGGGGGGAGGATCCGTGTCTCATGGTAATTTGGGGGCTTACAGTTGTTGTTAGGGTTGGGGGGGGCTGTTTGGGATACTGTTAACCTTATCCCAACTTTGGTCTGAATTCAAGGAAACCCAGAGACAAGGACCCCCAAGCCATGTACCCCTCAAGTCCCCCACTGAGACCTACTGGACTCCACATAGGCTCACTGGACCACACCTCAATACTGCCAAGCCAGGTCTGGAGGTGGAGATGGGTGGGGGCTGGGGCAGGGCATGGGGTTCCCTCTTACCCCATGACCCCCACCCCCGCCCCCGGCATCCTGCCCTGAGGTCGGTTGTTCTCAAGCCCCCTGGATTTGTTGCTGAGTAACAAAGTGCCACAAATTTAGCAGCTTACAAAACAACACACATTTATTATGTCATGGTTTCCATGGGTCAGAGTCTGGGTCCAGCTTCACGTCAGGGTCTCACAAGGCTGCGGTCAAGGTGCTGGCCGGCTGCACTCCTTCCTGAGTTCGGGTTCTCTTCCGAGCTCCCTCTTTTCTTGGAAGAATTCAGTCCGCCTTCCGGAGGCTGCCCTCAGCTCCTTGCCACGGGGTCCTCTCACTACAGGGCAGGTGACTTCCTCAAGGCCAACAAGAGGCTCTTTTCTGATCCCCCTCTTAAGAGCTTTCACCCGATTAAGCCAGACCCACCCAGAACCAGCTCCCTTTTGATAACTCAAAATCAACTGATTTAGAACCTGAGTTACATCTGCAAAAGCCCCTCACCTTTGTCATATTTTATAGGCTAGAAGCGAGTCACAGGTTCTGTCCACGCTCAGGGGGAAGGGATTATCTGAAGGTGTGATTCACTGGGCATCACCTTAGCCTTGCCTCCACCACACCATCCACTGAGGGTCTTTGTAACGTAACTACGTCTTCTTCGCAGACCCCTGCCATTTCTGGGCTGTGTGACAGCGACCGTGCCCCCAGCCAGGGGAAGGGGGCCAGGTATGGACACTTTCTTTTCTCAACTTCTACTTAACAAAGGGCAGTTGAATGTGCACACAGCATGCAGATTAGTGAGGCCATGACTCTGGCCTCTGAGACCCTCATCCTCAAGGGGGAGCCCAACCCCACATAAAGAAGCCATTTTATACCTTTAGGGGCGTCCGGGAAAGCTTCTGAAAGGAAGGCTACTCTGAGCTGGCTCCAGTGGGATTGTGAAGGCAGCCAAGGTTGGGAGCCGGCAGGGGAAGGGCTGTTCTGGCAAAGGGACAGCTTGATGGCAGTAAATTTGGGGAGCATTATGGCTGCTGACCACAGGGCTTCAGACTGAAAGATCAGACTAGAAAGCCAAGAGGGAGGGCTGAGAAGGGACCAGCTGGGGAAGCAGCAGGGGGTCGCGAACATGAACTTCTACGAGCAGGGGAACGAGACATGACGATATCTTGTCAGGGACAACTCCTGAGAGTCCCACCTCCCTCTCTGTATTGAGCCCCCAGAATGAGACAGACACTGGGTTTGACGCTGTGAACCCAATACTGAATCAGCAGAGGGGGGACCTCAGGGATCTCAGACGAGTCAGGGACACAGACATCAACCAAGTCATCAGTTACATCTGGAATATGCGCTAGGAGGTGTGAACGGGCTATTAAGAGCAAAGACCTGGACCCTGACCTTGTCTGCTGAGTCCACTGAGGCTGGGGGCGGGGGAAGGTGGCCCGTGTGTCACACCCCAGCAGCGCCAAGATCAGGGGAGAGCACCTGGCCTGCTCTCCCACATGCATCTTCAGTCTGAAAGCAGACTGTCCCTAATGCTCATCCTCTCTCAAAGCAAGGCCACCAACACTGCTGCGTGCCCAGGACTGGGCCAGCACGCTCGCTCCCTCTGCCTTCCCACGCTGCACGGGCAGAGGCCACCGCCAGCTGGAGGAGCGCAGCCCTGGGCCCCCAGGCCCAGGGAGCCCCGCTGTGCCACCACGACAGCCCCAGGGACCCTGCTGCACTGGCTTGCAGCTCTGCAGACCCAGCCCCAGATGTTCTCACGCCCCGTCATCCCAGACAGAGCCCCAGACAACTGCACAGCTGGCTGGCTGGCCTGTGGGACAGGAGGGCAGAGAGGGGACACCTCAGACACACAAAGCCAACTCCCTGAGCCAAAGCACACACAGGTCAGAGGCCTGAGCAAGCAGGCTTTGTGTGGGTTTGTGTGTGGGGGAGGTTAACTCTTTCTCTCCCAGCGCGGCCCCAAGAAGTCCCCCACGAACTCATCTCTGCCATTCCCCTGCCTCCGGCCGGATGTCTGCACTGCTTAACCGTGCCGGCAGAGACTCTTTGGGCTGGACAAGGAGAGTCCTTCCTCGCTCTCCAGCGAACAAGCTCACTCATTCACTCCTGTGTACAGAAACAAAACCCACTTGTGGTCCCCCAAGGAGCCAGGGTCTGGAAGTTCTTTCTGTTGTCTGACCTTGCTCCCACCCTGCCTGGGTCACCGCTGTCCATCTGCTATGGCAGCGGCTGACCACCCCCCTCTCATCTCTAATTCCCCTCAGCCTCCAAGCAGAGAGCCAGGAGATGGGTCTAGGAACAGTCGGAGCAGAAGTGGGGGTGGCCGGGTCTGGAGGAGGCCCCTGTGGCCCCCGGACAGGCGGCCGAGGTCTCTGCTACCGTGTCTGTGAGGTGGCGTCCGTGCTGAGCCCCTAGACCCTTGTTGGCACACCGTAACTGCTCCGCCAGCGCCCTCCTCGATCCTTCCCACAACAGCAGTGCCCAGCTTTCGCCAGGCAAAGACCCAGTCCGAACCATCTGAATCCACACTTTAGTGGCCGAGACGGACACTGATCATGTAAGCAACCAGCAAACAGGATCATCCCAGACTGTGACAGGTGACAGGAAGGGACTTAGAAGGTGGCGAGCAGCGCTCTGGGTGGATGGTTGGGAGGCAGCGTGGGGTGGGCTGGGTGTTCATAGAGGGAGGCCGTTGGCCCCTCTCTCCAAGTCTGTGTCCTGGTGTGCGGACAGAGATTTGCAGGTGAGAAGGCACCAGGCCCTGTGCCCGAGACTTCCAGGTCCTGATGGATGCTCAGAGAGACACAGGTTACAGGGGCCCAGAGCGGGCAGGGGGGAGGAGTGAGGCTTGGGACCACTGGGGAGGACTTTGAGGCTGGGATGATGGAGGTCTTATGAGGCCAGGTGTGAAAGGCTCTGAGTGCCAGGCAAGGAGTCAGGATGCTCCTGGGGCAGTGGGGAGCCATGCAAGGTTTGAGGCTCGGAAGTGACAGTTTCAGGTGCTTGTTTTGGAAGGACCATCTGGCTGTGATGAGAAGAGATTGGAAGGGCTGCCCACCCACCCCCAGGGGTAGAGGGAGCCAGGGAGCCCAGGCAGGGCCACGTCTGTGTTTAGGAGGAGAATCAGTAGCTCCTGGAGACTTCCTGGACCTGCAAGGGGAGAAGCGCATTCCCCCCAGAAGCCAGACTGGGACTCCCCACACACTGTTCACTTCAACACCTCTCAGTGAGCACCTGCAGGGGGTCAGGTGTGGTGCTGGTGCAGAGAGAGCTGCAAACAAGTCCGGTGAGGATCTCACAGAGATCCCAGCCCCTGGGGGAAGACAGACATTACACAGATCGCAAGGGGAAAGATGGACTTACAAATTATTAAAGGAAAGTGTCTGCTGTCGGGCTGTCTGCTCTAGACCTGGGCTCCCTGAGGACAGAGGCGGTGTCTCCCCTTCACGCTAGAGATGCCTGAGGTCAGGGCAGTGTTTTCTCCATGAGGCTGGAGGGTCCCTACGAGAGGGTCTGCCTCCTGCCAGTGCTGGGGCTGGTCGCCCGCCCTGCTCCCCACTCCTCCCAAGGGGCCGAAAGGAGAGGGGAGCGGGTTGTGACATCCTGGAACACTCGCAGGCTGCCTGCCATTTCCTGGATGAGTCCACCGTCGCTGGGGTGGCAGGGCCCCCACCCCCACCCACCGCAGGCACACCTCTGGGGTGTGGCCGGGCCTGGGGACAGTCAGCTGCCCACGGAGTCTCCCCTGGGGCTCAGCCCTGCTGCCTCCTGCCCTCCTCCCAGCTGTAAGCTCACTCAGCTGCTGACCTCAGAGGGGAGTGCTCACTGGGGCACTGGGCTGAGGCCACAGGTCTACACTCACTGTCAGGAGGGGCCTGAGGGCAGGAGCAGGGTTGGAAGAAGACTCAGGAGAGGTTGCTAGAACAAGGAGGGTCTAGGGACAAGTTCTGGGAGGCCTCAGGCCTCTCCCCTCAATTCCTGTGGGCCCTGGGCAAGCCCTTTCTGTTCTATTGGCCTGTTTTCCCACAATGGGATGGGCTTAGGAGGGTCACTGTGGTCCCTTCTGGCCCTCAGGTTTTCCCCTTTAATTACAAAAGGGACAGTACATCTTGGAAAACTGCAAGGTCAGGAGACCTCATGTGAGAGCCCCATGAAGTCAAATGAGAGGAAATGCTCCAGCGTGAGAGAGTTGAGGCTGATACTAAGAAGGACTTTCTGGAAGGAAGGGGTATGAGTCCCTGGACAGGCCCTGTGTCACTGCTTCCCAGGACCCCACCTGGCTGAATAGCAGGAGGAACCTGTGGCCAAGGCAGCATGGGTGGGGGGGTGATTTGCGGGGCTGTGGGGGGGGGGGCGGATACCTCCTGGCAGGATTGGGTCCTGGTCAGGCTGGATTTCCCTTCCAGGCACTCTGACATTTGACCTTTGACCTTTGGCTTAGTCATGCTCTAAGGCTGATTGTCCACCCCCCACCCCCTTAGGGTTAGGATTGTGCAGAGCCCCAGGCCGGCTCTGAGAGGGGCTGGCAATTGGTCCGTCTGTCCGGTCCGTCTGTCCCGTCTGTCAGTCCATGGAGCAGACATAACCCCTGCTCTCGGGACACCCTCAGGGAGCTCTCATCCAATGGGCCATACTTGGCTTCTGCCTGCAGGGCCCCCAGTGGAAGGGAAGGGTCGTAGTCCCTGCCTCAGGGAAGAGAACTGTCCCGGGGAGATATGACCCAGGAGTCAGACAAACACCAGACCCCCGACTCTGGAGGCAGCTGGACCCCCAACTGCGTGTGAACCTGAAACTGGAGGCAGAGGGATGGCAGCCTGCCCAGCAGTGAGTGCAGTACGGCGGGGGCCTTACGGGGGCCAGGACACCATGCACCCCTCTGCCCCCCGCCTGTCTGTAGACATGTGCCGGGGTGCAAGGGAAGGGGGGTGGGCGAAGGCCCTGCTGCAGGCTGTGCGCACCTGTGGGCCGATGTCGGGTACCTGTGCTCAGACCTGGGGGATGGGAGTGCCCAGGTGAATGGTTCTAGGTGCTGGAGCAGGCTCCCCACGGAGACTTTGCCGACAGTGCATGCGCACGCGTCAGGATGTGGACCCCTGGTGAGGTGGGAAGCCTGGGCCCATTGAACCCCATGAAGTCGTGCTGGGTGTTCTGCATGCCCTCCCCAGGCCTGGGGTCCCCTGCACAGAGAGGGGGGTGTCAGAGGGCTGTGTGAGTCTTCCCCAGCTCCATCCATCTGTGCTCTAAGCTTCAGAGCAAGCCCCAGGGGCACCCCCAGGGGGCCTATACGCCCACCTCCAGGCCTCTTGTCTGCCCCTGATCCCTGTCCTGTGCCCACCAACTGTGCCTGACCATCGAATGCAGCCTGGGCCAGCTGTCACCGTGACTTCCATTCTCCTCGGAGGGCTGGGACCGCCCACCCAGCTCCCAGCCCCCGTCCCTCCCCCCTTTCCCCCTTCCCATGGCACTCCCACAGCTGGGGATCAGGCTGGTGGCACCTGGGAGCCTCCCCGGGCCATGGGGTCTCCTGGGGTTCTGAGCCTTAATCCCTGAGCTGGGAGGGAGCAAGGTGACAAGGAGCTCTGCTCCTGGCACCCCCAGAGCCCCCACTTTCCACTGCCCCTGCCCTGAGGACTGCCCGGGCCTCAGCCCAGGCCGGGAAGAAGTCTGCTCATTTGCATATCACTTACATCTGATTTCCATGTGTCTCCTGGCATGTCATTTCCAAGCAACCCCGGATTCTGATCTCAGGGGGTGCTGAGCCTTCTCTAGAGGCTTCCTGCTCTCCACCCCCCCATCCCGATGCGGCCTAAGGGAGAGTCACACACACCCACAGCCCCAGTGCCCTCGGCACACCCAACTCAGCTTCACCCAGGGGCCCGGGGCCAGGGCTGGTCTCCGTGGCCTGGCTGGCTGCCAGACCCCCAAATGGGCAAGACTGGCAGGGGTCCTCACAGGAGGCAGCACTCATCAAGCTTCCCCCCCAGCGGGTCCCCAGGCCACTGCAGTCCTGCAGCTGGAACCTTCTCCCCACTGAGCTCCGCCCGCACTTTCTGGCCTCACGCGGCCGCCCGGCCCAGACCTTGCCCCAGTAACCCTCAGCACAGCCTCCTTGGGTGGCTCTGCCTTCTTCCCGGATGGGCTTCCCTCCCGACAGCACACGCCTCAAGTCCCCCCCTCAGATGTCACCTCCTGGGTGAATCAAGCAGAAGTCACCACTCCTCACCCCGCAGCTCCAGACGCTGAGCAGAGGGCTGGAAAGACAGGGTTGGCCCCGGTATCCGTACAGGGGCTGCAGAGGGCTTTGGGGGCCTGCGATCTTCCATTTGTAAGAAGGTGCTGGCAGATGACGCAGAGAGCACTTGGGTCTAAATTATATTTTATTTTAGGGGGAGGAGCTCGTGCACCAGGGCCAGACGACGGTGCTTGCACCCTTTCTGCTGTGAGCCTTTGGGCGAGTGTCGCAGACTTGGACCTTGGTTTGCTAGTCTGTAACGTGGGTTCACCGCAGGGGATTATGAGGACCAAAAGAGAGCTTGAACATTTATGGTCTGAATTCTCATTCATCAAACAGTACAGACTAATTTGGCTCCAAAGATTTCTTTTTTTTTTTTTAAGATTTTATTTATTTATTTGAGGGAGAGAGAGAGCCAGAGAGCTGCATGAGCATGGGGAGGGGCGGAGGGAGAGGGACGAACGGACTCCCTGCTGACACAGGGCTCCATCCGAGGACCCCGAGATCATGACGGGAGCCGAAGTCAGACACTTAACCGACTGAGCCACCCAGGTGCCCCTGGCTCCTAGGATTTCTGCGTACTTCTCTGTCTCCCACTGGACTGGAAGTTCCTTCAGAGCAAGGGCTCTGTCTCTATCTACAAAAATGAGGATAATAACAGAGCAACCTCATGCGCTCACAGTGAGGGTCAGATGAGTTAATTCGGGTACTACTCACTGTTTGTTCTGGTTATTACTACATACTCTACTGTTCACTTCTTCTAGCAACCTTGTGTGGCTGAAGATACTGTTTTCCCTACTTTACAGGTGGGGAAAGTGAGGCCAAGTGTGTAGGGCTGTCCTTGCCCAGATTTGAAGCTGGACTGGACAGAGTCTTCACCACGGTGCCCTCCTGCCACCCCATCGCGGTGACAGTTCTGGGCAAACTGATCAAGCGCCCAGCCCAAGACTTGCCCATACAGCTTCTCCACACATGTCCACATCCTGCACTGTGTCTCTAAAGCACACAGGTGGGGGTCCATCTGGACTCAGGGACCAATGACAGCGTAGGACACCCTGAGCAGGAGCTGCCCATTGGCCCGATTCCGAGAGCCAACTGAGGTTCATCCGCATCCTGAGAACAGGACTCCACATGGGGAAGGGGACACAGGGGAGGGGCTTGGGCTGTGGGGTCTTTGTCCACACGGGCCCAGGGTGCTGACCGTTCAGTTCCTCCCCCCACATTCATTCAGCATCCCAGCCCCGAGTGCCTGGCGGGAGAGACACTCTCCACTCCACGTGTCAGGTGGCTGGGGCTCCTCCTGGGAAGCTTGCCTTGGAATGTGTTTTCCTGAAGCCCCACCAGCCAGGCCTCACTCCCACCACTGGCCCACGACAGACCCTGGACCAACAGCTTAATGGGGGCCCAGTCCTGCAGGGGAGTGATCCTGGGGACCACAGGGTGCCAGGGAGGCAGGGCCACATGGGTTTCCCTTTTGGCAGCTGGGCAACAGCCAAGCCAGAGAGTGATTTCTCTACTTCACACATCAAGTCTGGGCCTGCTCAGCCCCCGGACTCAGTGGGAATCCCCTTTCCTTGGCCCACAGGCAGCAGGAGTCCTCCATGTTCTGCTGAGGACCTGGTCCACCCGTGTTCCCCGTCAGCTCCAGGGAGAGTAGCCCGGATGGCCAGAATTCCAGGAGGGTCAAAGGAGGCGTCTGAGAGGCAGCAGAACTTCCTCTGATCCTGGGACAACACACGCCCAAGAGCCTGCCGGGTCTGGAATGGCAGAGCCAATGAGGCATGAAACAGGGAAGGAGGAACTTTCTTGGGATGAGATGAAGCAAGACACGGGAGTGAGAAGCCTGCAGCTCGGGGCTGATCCTGCCCACAGATGTCGGGGCTGGGACCCAGCCAGCTCTGTACTGGGGGGGTGGGGGTGGGGAGCACTCCAGGGAGGGAGAGGAGAGGCAGGGATTAGAGGCAGGGGCATGGAAGGAATGACTTCTTGAGCCCTTCAGGCTCCAGATCCAGCCTGCCCTCTTCGGCCCAGGCCCAGAGAACCGGACACCCGAGTCCTGTGGACACTGGCGTGACCAGGGGAGCAGAGAGGAGAGTCCGTGGACGGGGAGGCGGTAGACGCCGGGGCACACCCAGGACCTCAGCCCGCCGCGAGCGGCTCTGGATCGCGCGGAGTCGGCCGGGTGCGGCGGCGCCGCAGCGCCCTCTGTTGGCCGGAGGCGGGGGCTGCCCGTTCAGAGCTCTGTCATGGGCGGGAGGGGGGGTCCGGGCAGCTGCGGGCTCTGGCCAGACGACGCGAGTTCCCTGGGTCCCAGGAGTCAGCGCCATTGATGCGGCCATCCAAGCTGGGAGAACCCTGGTGACTCCTGTGTCAACGCCGATGTTATTGTTGGAAAAACTGAAGCCAAGAGAAGGGAGATGACTAGCCCCCACAGGGGCGTGGGCCAGGGACTGGACTCTGGGACGGGTTATGTCCCAGGGGTGATGCCAAAGGATGGCCCCGGATTCCCAAGCCACCCCCGCCAGCCATGCTCCCCACCAACCACCCCAAATCAACCCACCTCCAGCTGACTCTAGGCACGCCTCCCGGTTCCACCTCTGCCTCCCCCCCCTTCCACCCAGACCCTTCCTATAACAATTCTAGAATCTCCCTGTCTGCCCCCAACCCCTCTTCTGCCACCATACCCTCCATTCTCTTCAGCTCACCCCAATGCCCAGCCTCAGGAGACTCCCTGTGCTCCCCGACACACCAAAGCATTTCCCACATGAAGCCTTCCACTTTTTTCTTACGTTTCCCCAGGAAATGAAAACTTTAATTTATTTCCTTTCTTTTTTTTTATTAACTTTATTGGATTTTCTTTTTAATTAGAAGCCATAATACTACATGTTCTTCGTAACAGCTTAAACAAACCAGAGGGATCTAGAGAAAACTTTGATAATCTCCTCTCTCCCTTTCCAGCCCCGCACCCCTGAGGTCACCAACATGGTTGAAAGAGCGTTGTCTTTGTTTCTCTAAGGCCATTTGCTCAACGAGTAGGAAGCAATGAGACCCACCACACGTTCGCTGCCTGCCCTGTGCGAAGCCTGGACTCCCCGGGCAAATCAGCCAGCAGTCAGGATGCCCGCCGCCCTCACAGGGCTTTTGGAGGAGGGGAGACAATAGAGAGGAAATGAGGATCTTCCAAATGGCGATGAACTCTCTGGGGGCGATGGTGGGGTGATGGGCCGGGAGTGATGGCTTCCGGGGCAGGCACCAGGCTGCTCTAGGGGGGCACTGCCAGGGAAGGGCTCCCTGAGGAGGGACATTACGAGTGGAGCCCCACTGGAGGGCGCTGGAGGCCACTGTGACGGGGTTGAACGTTATTCTAAGGGCACCAGAAAGCCACGGTCAGCAGGACAGGGTTTCACAAGTACCAGAGAAAGCTGTCCCTGTCTTCTGGGGAGGGAATGGGAAATCACAAAGTGACACAGGGCGCTGGGGACAGGTGACTCTGAGGGAACAGTGGTGGGAGACATGGCAACTCCATTTCAGGAAAGCTTCAGGAAGGAGATGCTGCCTGAGCGGGGGGGGGGAAGCCGCCGCAGGTGAGCAGATGCTGCCAGGCGGCCGGGACCCGAGGCCAGCGGAGCGAGCCGTGTGCATAACGGCACCAGGGCCAGACAAAGCCTAGCGTGTGGGGGGAGCTGCAGGTGGTTCCAAGGCCCCAGCAAGGGGGCGAGGGTAGGGACGGAAGGGGAGAGAGCTGCTGGCCGGGTAAGCAGGGCCAGAGCGACTGCCCTTCTCCGCAGAGGGCGCTCCCCCGTGCTCGCCAACACCTGGTCCGGGGCTGGTGTGTACTGAGCACCTGTCGTTCAGTTAGGGCCTTCTCTTCCCTAGAGTGAAATTCAGTTTCAAGTGTATGACTCCCATAAATGGGAAAACAGTATCCCTTGCTGTAAGTAAAGGAAAGTAGAAGAAAAGCTGTAAACAGAAACATTTCTATGGAAATTAAAAGTGTTCATCTGTGCTATTAAAAAAAAAGGAATCTCCTCACTTCCGGACACCCTGGTGCGGTGGGTGAAAGTGTGCGCTCTGGAAGCCAGACCGCCCGGGTTCGCATCCCAGCTCTGAAGAGTATTCACTGTGGATCCTTGGGAAAGTCACTTTGTCTCTCGAAGTCTGTTTTCTCTTCTGTAAAATGTGGCAGTAATAGAAACGACCTCACTGGGTTGTGCAATTCAATGAGAGAATTTGGGTAATGTTTAGGGAGTGTTCTCAGTCTGGCTTGGCTAGTTTGGGGCTGTGGCCAAACTTCCAAGGATTTGAAACAGGAGAGGGACACCATCTCGTTGGCGTCTTGGAAATCAGTCTCCCTCTGGGTAGGGAAGGAACGGTGGGGACAAGCCATTGGGGAGCTGCTGTGGCCCCATTGAGCAATGGTGAAGCCATGAAGCCTGCAGCATGGTGGAGAAAATGCTATTGGATACTGGGGAGAGAGGCCCACAGCGAGGCTGGCACCTCCGATGAGTTGGAGGGTGGGGCCCCTCGTGGAGCGGGGAACACAGGGGCCACATGTCTGCGGGTCAGCGTGTGCGGAGTGTGATTTTGCATTCCCTGAGTTGGCACAGTTTGTGAAATCCTGGAGGTGGCTGACTTCAGGCCTGGCATTCAGGAGTGAGGAGGTTATGCCTTCGGGCTGAGGTCAGGTCCTACCGGCCTGCAAGGGCCATGAGCAGGCTGGTGCTGAGTTGGCAGGAAGTGGGTGTGGGCAGCCACACTCCCCTGGTGGTCCAGGACAGAACAGGGATCAGAAAAGCATTTCCAGGGGGCGTCCCTCCCGCTGCCTCTCCAAGTCTGCTGCTGGTCCTTAGGCCTCCACGGCTGCAGACTGAGGCCCCTTTCAGGCTGTGGCTATTCCTAGGCTCACCCCCCACCCCGCCCCCAGGCACTGCCCCACACCACTCCCACTGAAATCTTGGGGCACTGAAGCACCAGAGGGGAACAATGATGACCCCAAATGGGGTGGAGGGAGAAACTTAGGGAAGTCTTCGTCTGAACTTCCCTGAACTCCCTTAGTCCTGTTCATCTGGCTCCTACCCCAATCCCCTCACTCCGCCTGCTCCATCTGTGATCTAGTTTGGATGGAGAACCCCGGATTCCATCTCTCTAACAGAAGCCCAGGTCCACGCGGCCCCGGGAAGCTCTTCTACCTCCTGGATCCCTCTGACAGCGCCTGTCCCCCATCCCCACCCTCCACTCCTACCTAGCGGTGCCCAGCGCTACCCTTAAGAGCTTCTCCGCAGGGAGTCCTTGCAGGGTCGAGGTCGCGGTTGTCCCTCCCTCTGCCGCCAGGCGTCACCACAGGCCTGGAAATGGAAGGCGCAGCCCGGCGCGTCCAGACGCCCTGGCGACAGCCGGCCGGTGAGGGGCAGAAGTGCCCCGCCAGCCTTTTGGGGTGGAGGGTGGAGGGTGGGGGGTGGGGGGCGGGACGCTCCCCGACCTCCGGAAGTGGCTGCCACTTGGCGCTCTGGCCCCATTGTCTATGGGGGGAGGGGTCCAGAGGGGCGTGCATCCCTGTATTCAGGGCGATGTGGCCGCGACTCAGGAGGCAAACCCGAGGACCAGGGGAGCAGGAGAACGTGCGGCTCCTGGGGTGCCCTGTCTCTTCGCCCACCCCGCGCCCCTTCCATGAAAAGGAAGCGGGAACTTCTCACTGCAGATGTTATATTGACCCGTTTCATAAATTCAAAACCCGAGGCTCGTTTCCGGGCACCAAGTCATAGGAGCCCCTCTCCCCCTGGCAGCTGAGGCTACCTCCCCCACGGAGCTACCCCCCCACCCAGCGCCCGGCGTTTGAAAATCCGTGGTTGAACGAGTAACTGAACGCGAATGTTAACAGCCAGCATTTATTGAGCAGTTACTATGTGCCAGACGCTGTTCTCAACAGCCGTGGATACTGTTATTGTCCCCACGAGGGAACTGAAGCACAGACAGGTGAAGTCATTTGCCCGAGCCATATCGCGGTCCCAGGGCTGGGACCCAGGCCATCTGGCTGCAGACCTGGGGCGCGTAACAACGCCTCTGAATAGCACTCGCCATGGGTTGTTTTAAGGGGTCTTTAGGAAGCGCCTGGACGCGGGGCGCGGGACCGGGGCGGGCGGGGAGGTCTCCGCACCAGCAGGCGCGGGGTGGGGGGTGGGGGTGCGCTGCGGGCGGAGGTCCTCGCCTTCCCCGGGAGCCCCAAGTGCCCACCAGGTGGCGCGCTGACCCCACTCGCCTGGACACGCCACGCCCGCGCAATCTCTCCATCGCCCCCTGCGGGAGTTGGTGTTGACCACAGCGACCCGTGTCCAGCCGACAGGTGGCGGACAGGTGACCTGGTGCCAGGTGTCAGTTCCCTGCCAACGTGTCCTGCAGTTTAGTGGCCCAGCTCGGGCCTTGTTTTCTCCCCCTTGCTCCTCACCTTTGAAGATACTGAGATGTAGCAGCAAGGAGCATGGCCAGACGCCTTTTGTTCAGTGCTTCTCTGTTTACAAAGCCCTCTCCGCTAGCTCAGTTCTGACCAAAGACCCGGGCGGGGTTCTATGAGACCAGTAGAGAGCTGGATGCTCGCTCACTCATCAGTCCCCACCCCATGAGATGGGCACTCTGATCCCCCTTAACAGGGAGGTTGAGGTCTGAAGAAGAGGAGAGATTCACCCAAGATCACCCAGACAGCAGATCTCAGAGATACGCCCTAATCCAGGCCTGCTGGATTCCATGTGCTCGCCCTCGCCCCTCTAGGAGAGCACATGTGGGAGCCTTGACAGCCAGGAGAAGGTCCCTCTTGGCTGGTGAGATCCTGCGAGAGGCAGGGGCATAGACAAAATGACCTCTCAAAGCTTGAGGCATGTAGGCTTGGGATGTGAGTGGGCAGCTTCCCTCAGGGCTCTCAGGGCCAGCGGTCTCCCACCTGCTTCCCTGGCTCCTCTGCCCCTCCCCTGTCCTGGTGCGCCCCTCTCTTCCCTCACTCCTTCCTCTACGACCGGCCCTGGCAGCCTCATTTTACACACTTGCTGTGCTCTGTTCTGTGCAAGCTCCTCCCAATCTCACCTCTGCTGATCCTCCAGGCTCCTACACCTCCCAGTCTGGTCCCTCTAGGGGGTCCTGCACTGCCCCTGAGCACACCATAGCACCTGATACTCCATCTGTTGAGGATGGGTGCTGCATCTCCTCCAGCAAACCTGCTCTTAGTCCCGTTCTCCGGGCCAGAAAGCCGGGGATCGTCTTTGCCTCCTCAACCCTGTGCCCTGAAGTCAAACTCCTCTCCATCGTACCCCTTAAACATCTTTCAAGGCCATTCCATCGGTCCCATCCCCCTGGAGTCTGCCCTAAATCAGCCCACCCTCACCTCCCAGCCTCCAGTTTACCCCCTCCCAAATCCACCCTCCATGCTGTTATCAGAGTGATCTTTCTAGTGATTGTTCTGAGTGCAGATCTGACCCCGTTTAAAACTTGTAATCAACCCAAACCACCTGAATCACAGGATGAAACCCAAAATCTTTAACTAGATTCATAAAGCCCCGGGCCATCCAGCCCCGCCCACCCGGCTGGCTCTCAGTCTCCTTCTCCCCTCCTGGGCCACACTCCGAGGTGCTGGACTCTTCCTGGTCCCAGGGTCCTAGCATGTCTGGTCCCCTCTGCCTGGAAGCCCCTTCCCCCGCTGTGTGGCGGCCCAGGCCTCCCGGCCGTTGGATCCCAGCTAAAATGTCACGTCTCGCAGAGTTTTCCTGGCCCCTCTTGAGCTTCCGTCTCGCTGGGAACTTGCTGTTCTACCTTCACACCACTTGCCACCATCTTAGAGCTCATGTTTCCGTGTGCTTGGCTGGTTCATCTCTGTCTCCGTCAGAGCCCAAATTCTGCGAGCGCGTAAGGACTGCCGATCACAGCTGTACCCCCACACCCAGCCCGGGGCCCGACATAAAAGTCGAGGCCCGATGCCTATTTGTGGAACAAATCATCCTTTCATCTCGGCCTCTCAGAGCCCCACTCCCATTGCTCTCATCTCTGGCCTTTGCAGTCGCTTCCTCTCCCAGAAAGCTTCCTT